>NW_027192391.1:112233-257842 GCF_041956645.1 Rasamsonia byssochlamydoides | reverse complement strand
CAGAGGCCTCTGGGGTCTCAAACGGATTCACTGGGTCCTTGAATGGATTCTGAGCCCCGTTGGCCACTCTGGGAGACTGCTGAGGTGGTGCGTGAGCAGTGCCGTTGTAAGGCCTCTCGCTCGCCTGATTGCCCGTTAAGTTACGCGAAGCACCAGTTGACGCGCCAGCCGCAGCTCCGGCCGCCGCTCCCACTCCAGCGCCGAACACGTCTGCAGAATTTCCTCCAGCCGCTCTGGCGATATCAAGGTTGGGAGAGAATTGACTGACTGCGCGCAAGCTGACCTGAGGCGGAGTGGGGGAAATTTGAGGTTGCGGCGGGCGCGTCGTTTGGGTCATAGGCGGGGGATTCACCGCTGGAGGTCGGCCTCCAGCAGCAGACTTCTCATTGTCTTGCTGGGCAAGGCTCTCCTGCTGCTCCCGCTGCTGCTTCTTCCTGTGTAGCCAGAAGAGCGCCATTCCGGCGATGACGGCAATCCCAAGCAGGACTCCAAGTGCTACACCAGCTTTGCCGCCTGCAGACAGGCCCCCAGAGCCAGACGCGTTCACACTGGCAGTCGCGGACGCGGCTGATGATGACGTGGAAGCTGCTTGATCCAAACCGGAGGAGCTGAGGGCAGCCGAAGTTGCCGCTGCGGCAGAGGTTAAGATGGTGCTGGAAAGAGGTGGCAAAGAAACCTCACTCGTGATGCTTGGACTGGTTGTCGAAGGGGCTTCGGTGATGGATGGAAGTTGAGTCGTGGGAGGAGCTGCCTGTGTCGTTTGCTCAGATGGTGCAGCCTCTGCCGTTTGGCTCGTTTGCTGTGGCGACGGCGCCTTGCTTGTCTGCTGCATAGGAGGACCAACTCCTACTGGATTTGCCTGCGTGGTTGTAGCAGGGTCCTGAGTTTGAGTTATGTATCCACCAATTGGGCCATCAAACGTGGGAGACGCAGTCACATAAACCACCGACACGAGTGTCTTGACGTGGCCATTTGGGTCGTCATTGGCCTGGTCTTGGGTACCAAAGCCAAAAAGATTCCCCAGTTCCCCGAGCAGATTGCGCTTGCTGTGCCCGTCCCCATGGTCGTGATGCCTATGTCCGTGTTGCCTATGTCCGTGCGGCATGGTTTCTCGTCCAAGCCACTGTGCTGCTCAGCACAGTTATCCCCAAGAACTAGAACTATATTGATATCTCAGCGATGGCCTACACAAATGCCAGTATGTATTGATCCCAACTGATCGTGCAGGAACAGGCACTGCCTGACAAATGAGCAGAGACGTTCAATATCTCAAACTAGACGCGCATGCAGCTGGCGATATCGTGTAACGCGATCAGAGAGCGACGATGCGGGACTCGCGTGGGAAAGAATGTGAGGCAGGTCCTGCTGGAGGACCTGTTCGAAACGCACAAAAGGAACGTGGGGTAGAGAATGAAAAGCCAGACTACAGCCTGTGCAGGACGATTCAATAGAAACGCGACAAGCTACCAGGCCGCAGCAGAAAAAATGGGTGCAGAGGCACACCACAAAGGAATGAAAGTGGTGAGAAGCCACAAGGAGAAAAGGGAAAGAAAGGATAGTCACGGACAGGATGAAAAGACAGGCATCATGACAGGGTTAGATGGGGGCTATGGCCGCCTCATGCCTGGTATCATGGTATCATGGTATCAGGCCATCAGGATTAAGGTTGGAGCGGCTCAGGAGAGAACGTGATTGGAGATTATCGCCTCGTGCCTGGTATTGTGACGGTATGTCACCTTATCCCCGCAGATTAATTTCACAGGAAAATGCGATCAGCGCCAGGTTCGTGGTTTCAAAGTTTGAGCTAGCTCCAACAACGGCAGTAGTGTGCTGCAGGGAAGAATCCTGTTTTGTTGTTTCGCAGCCACGCCGGCGCGCGTGGTGTATGCCAAGACCGTCCCTCACCCCTGCATTATCGCGTCTGATAGGCTTACTGTGTGAGACACTTATCCAGAACAGGCAAGGTTCCAGGAACGCACCCGGGGTGCCTGTGCACCTTCCAAGAAAATGAATAATAATGCCGCTTTTCCTCGGCTGAACTTGCAGGAGGGCTCGTGATTGTTTGTAATTGGAAGGGGCTTCTGCTCCTTCCTAATCCAATCTCGTCCACGCATCGGATTCATTTACCATAGTGGCCGATCATTGGCCATTTAATTTAAATTAGCTACCTCTCCAGCCAAATACCTCACTGGGAAAGTTGCCTGGGGAGAGAGTACGGAGTAAGGAACTCTTCGCCGACTTCGCTGACTAGTACGGAGTAAGTCGGTACTATGTAGTGCTGAGAGTAATAATAATACTTCAAGAGGTCACATTAGGACGTACAGATTTGGATACCAGGATACTGGTCGAGACAGACTCTAGAGAGTACCGATTAGGTGGTTAAAAGACCCGCTATTACTAGTACCCCTGATCTACAGTAAAAGTCGACAACTGATGGTGCTGAGAGAGGCTGAGTTCTTCGCCGACAGTCCTTCGAAGAGTACTTCTGAGTAATCATCCTCCTGTATGGAGCACAAGGATGCTTTCAAGACCTATGACTGCGATTAGAACTTGTCAAGTCGCTTTGTGCTTTATCTTTGGTTATTATCAACAGTTTTACGGCTTCATCGATCATGACAGGTAATGGCTTGTTGACAAGGCGCATCACTGCCAACAAGCCATCTCCATTTTTGCAGATACCAGGTAGATAATTTTGAAAAATCAGGGAGAAAGGCCTTGCCAGGCAGCAGGTCTGGCGTCATGCATCGTCCTACCTTGGTTCCTTTGTGCTGTCGCATTGGCTCAATTCGAGTCCTCCGACACATCTCTCTCCATGTCGGCCAATAATTATATTGAAAAGAAGGGGTGATTAAGAGCCTTCAAAAACAGTGAGTCGGAATCATTCACACACAAATCCTCACGGATCATCGCTTACCTCTGCAGCAGAGAGTCTTTCCTTGCTCGCATAACGCACCAGCTTGCTGGTCAGGTCACGGGCTTTGGTGGAGGCTCCCTTCAGGATCTCTTCCCACGGTTTGGCGGGATACTCCTGGAATTGGACCTTCCCCCAGTCTGGCAGCTTCGCCGTTTCCTGCTCTCTTCGTCAGTTCTTCCACTCTTGAATCTCCACCGCCGTTGCAACCGGGTTACTTACAGGCCAAACCTGCTCGTTGGGGGTACCGAGGGTCGTGAATATTGATTGAATAAGCGTCAGATCGCTGCCCAGAGGTCCGGAGTCAAACAATTGTCGGTGATTCGGCGACACTGCCTCCGCCACCACACACCCTGCAGCCCAGAGATCCAGAGTAGTGTCGTACTCCTTGTAGCCGAACAGGATCTCTGGAGGACGGTAGCAGGTGGTACCCACATCGATGATTTTCTTCGTTGCAGGCTCGGAGCTGGGATCCCCTTCCTTCCATGCGATTCCAAAGTCTGCCAGGTACGCAGGTCCCGATGGTGAAGACAACAGAATGTTGGACGGCTTGACATCGCGATGGATGATCCCCAGAGAATGCAGATGCGCCAAAGCGCTGAACATATCTCGCAAGTGGGACCTTATCTGCGATGCCGTCAAGTTCTCTCTATGCAGTAAGTTGTCAAAGTTGTACTTCATAAAGGGAAACACCATGACCAGCCGGCCTCCGGACAGATCAAACGACTCCAGAAGAGGGATGACATTCTCACTCGCAGCATCCCGCAGGATTCGGACCTCCCGTTTCGCGTCATGAGGAGCCGTCATGAGATGCGGAGTTGTCACCTTCAAAGCAACCAGCTTTCCATCCTCAGACCTGGTTCGATAGACGGTTGAGAGCAGACCGTCACCATGGTGACGACAGTGCTTATAATTGCCAAGGTCGATGCCCCCCTCCGTGAACTCCTCTTCCGGTTCCTCGGCGGCGGGTTTAGGGCTGCTGATCACCGGAGCCACAGACTGGGTTGCCTCTGCTTCGTCGATAGCTTCCTGGCACATTCGGTCATATTCTTCCTGATCATTACCACATGAGTAACGATATTCCGATACCGTGGGAAATTATCCCCGTTTTTACAAAAAGCAAATGAGAGATTCCGTTAGTGGCAGACCTTTGACGTTGCCTTCTCATATGCTTCGCTCTCATATCGCTTGGCCTGTGATTGAGCTTCTGCGTAGCTTGCAGAGGGCGAGGCACGTCCATAGGCGGCGGCACTGGAGGAGGCGTGAGAATGTAGTCCGAGAGAGAAAGCCCAATATAAACTCGCTCACAGCCAGTATACTGAAATGTCTTACATGGCTTGGATTGCCGTTAGTCTGTCCGTGAAACCAAGAGATTTCTTCCAATCCTCTCCAGCAGCCGCCATCTCGTTCGCTGGATTGTGCGGTTCCAAGGCTGTCAGCATGCTCCATAAATTTCGAGTAACCTTGTCGAGGGGAGATCCAGCTGACGTGAGAGTTGAAACTCGTACCCACCTCAAGCAGCTGTCTCTGTCTGGTTGACTGTTCTCTTGCGTAAATCAGGCTGTAGATGATCTGCGTATGCTGACTGTTCACTTCAAAAGAGTAACAAGTAGGAATGTCGATTTGGTTCCAGATTGTACTCCGGAGTACGGAGCACTTAGTGCAGCAGGTGACCTCGGCCAAGACCACGACGGACGCGGCTGAATGCTGAGCTGGGGGAGCCGGCTAGTGCAAGACTCCAACGTAACCCAGACGGCCCAATTACCCGGGAACTGCGGGCCTCTCCAGCACCTGACTTGACGTTGCTGACTGCTCCGCTCCATCGCATGCGCATCGCAGACTGCATTGCAGCTCTGCTCCTCGACATCCTCCTTCCAGCCTGGTCCAGCCCGCAGATCCTCCTCAATTAGTCCTTACACGTCTCCCGCCCCGTCTCGCTCCGAATACGACTATTATGCCCCTCGCACACTCCCTGGCCTTCATCGGACGTCGCTCATGAACTGCAGCCATGGAACTGTCAAGGCAGGAGTATCCAGCATTGCTGGTACGTCGAACTGATCCGAGTCCTCGAGGCCCATCGCATGGTGACTGACAATTCCCAATGGTGACAACAGACCTCGTTGCAGCCGAGTCAGGCTACAGCAGTTCTCAACGATCGCATTCGCGTGATTAACAAGATCAATGCGGATATTGCGGACTGGCTCCAGGTATCTTCACCTTCCGTCGGAGGGCTGCGCAACCGATAGAATTGGCTGATTCGGTAACAGGAGCGCCGGCGCGTGGAAGAGCTCTATGTCCAGGGCCTGCGGAAGCTCGCACGGAGACCCCAACTAGATGGAGGTGCTGCACTGGGGTAAGCGACGGTCGGAGCATGGAATATTCGGCAAGCTTGCTAAAACGTGGTCTCAGGATATTTCAGCTGCCATGGCAGCGGATCGTGAACGCCACCGAGTCCCTAGCAGCAGCGCACGAGACCCTTGCGCAGAAGATGGAGGAGGACGTGGAGAGACCGTTGAGGGAATATGCCACCAAGAACAAAGACCTACAGTCCATGCCCAACATACAGAACGACTTGACCAATCTATCGAAGAGTCTGGAAGCGGCACAGCGGAAAGTGGACAAGGCCAGAGAGAAGGGCCCCAAGGCCGCAGACAAGGTTGCTGCAGCTGTCGCTGCGCTGGAGGAAGCGAGCCAACAATGGGAATCACGGGCGCCATTTGTGTTCGAGCAGCTCCAGGCCATTGATGAAAGCCGACTCAATCACCTTCGGGACGTCCTCACGCAGCTCCAAACGCACGAGGTCGACCAGATCGAGCGCAGTCGACAGGCGGCAGAGAGTTGTTTGAATGCCCTCTTGACTGTGCAAACGGCAGACGAGATCAAGACGTTTGCTGCTAAGATCAATGGCGGGAGAGATCCGGTACCGAGAAGACCAGACTCAGCTGCCGCCAACGCGGCCGATCTTCCTCCTCCACCACGGCTCCAAGATGATGCTGCCAGTCAGCATTCTAACAGGTCAGGTGGTGTCCGAGTGCCTCCTCCAGGTATGCAATTGTTCCACCGATCGTCCCGAAGATCAACTTTGCTGATTTCCCATCGGTAGTTCCTGAACCGAGGCACACGCCCCTTGGTGGGCTGAGACGACTAGGCACGGTCATGAATCGGAGAAAGAGCATCGTCCAAGCCCCCGGTGGCGCATTTCCCCTTTCCGACAAAAAGAACCGTTCTCCATTCCCCTTCCGCAGAGGCGATTCGTCGCGAGAAGCACACACGCAATTACCGTCTACTCCGCCAGGTCGAGATACGCCGAGCGCTGGTATTGATTCTATAACTACGCCACCAGACCTAAGGCACGAGTCTCGAGGGCGGGATGACATCGCCCCAGTACCGGAGACACCGGTGACTATGAATGGAACGACTGCCGACCATGAGCACACTGAGTCGTCAGCTCAGGTAGGATACCTTAATTGTTAGAAATCTTTATTTCAGGTCAACTGACATATCTCAAAGCCACAAACGGATTCCGAAGGTTATTCGGAACGTCCGCAAACCATCGATGAGATAACAAGAGTTCAGAGAGAAGCAGCTGGGTTTGTGCTCTTCGAATTGTGCTCAACGGGAACAAACTGCTAACGATCTTCTACCAGGTTGGAGGAGTCCGGTTTAAACTTGACTATTCGCGACCAGCCAATTCAGGAGGATGAGGGTCAAGCCAAGCAAGCTATGGACGATATGGCCAACACTCTCAGACTGGTGAGTGTGGGTGCTGATCTAACCTTTGTCGTTGCTAATGTTGTTGCAGCAAGCCCAGCAAGCTGGAATTAGGCGAAATGCGGGCACGATTCGTGGTCGACGAGATGTCAGAAATACTGTCTTTATACCAACACCACCGGGAGGTCAGGAACATCCTACTTTCAGCCCCAGTCCGGACCTACCTGCATCAATATCTCCTGCTCTTCCAAGCAAGCCCAGTGTTCCTGCTGCCCACTCGACGATCCCAGAAGACCGGGCTTTGTCAGACACCACTTCGATCCACTCTTCGCATACATTACATAGTATCTCGGGCCCCGTCTCACATCCCGAGTTGCATGAGCCGGGGCTGAATGCATCCATCATCGAGACGGTAAATGCGTGGTTTTCGGAGGGCACTGTCACGAGGTCGTTTGTTGTCGGGGAGCTTGCTCTCGCCTTTAATCCTACAGGCAGTGAAAATCCTCAGAGCAGCACGGTTCGCCTCAACAATTTCCCGGTGCTGGAGAAGGTGGCGGCGAATCCGCATTTTGTGACGGAAGCTTCCGTTTCGGGAAAGAACGACGATGAGAAGAGAGGAGAGTATAATGTGTCTCTTTCCAGCATCTCTCGTTCTGTTCCTACGGTGGCTTTCAAGTACCAAGTCCACCTCGACCCGTCCAACCTCTCCTTATATTCTCCCATCATCTTCAAGCCAGCCTGGAACCTTGAGGAGTTCCAAGCCAGTGTCATCATCCCCTACGTTCTGAATCCGGCGTTCGTATCCGCCACGCCCTTGCAGTCCATCATTCTGAAGAACGTCGTGATAACAGTCAACTTGGACCTGTCTCCGGAGGACGAGGTCACGAAACAGCCTCGCGAAGTCGCTCGCGCGACAGGCGCAGTCATGTACCCCAACACGGGCGCCTCTTTCCGGCGCAAGCACTCCGCCGTGGTGTGGAAGCTACCAGAACTCGAAGTGAAAGCGGGAGTGGAAGACAAGTTCCTGGTACGGTTCACGACGGCAACGAGCTGGCCCCGTAAGGGGAAGGTCGAAGCGAAATTCGAGTACCAAACTACGGATACATCGTCGAGGCTGGGCATCAGCGTTGCTTCTGATGCTGAAGAGGAGCAGCAGCAAGAGCTTGATCCTTTCGCGGACGAGATGGCAGCGACCGCAGCCGACTCAGGAAGGACGTGGAAGGAGGTCCCTACGGTGAGAAAGCTCGTTGCTGGGAAGTATGTTGCTACCTAATTAATTCTTTCTTTCTGTCGTTTATTAGCATTTACTGTCGTCTGATCGTTCATCTCTTTCTTTTGTTTTGTCTGATTTTGCGGACCTCCATCCATCACCACCATCTTTGCCGTCGTTGGAATATAACTCGATCATCGATCAGATTCACATGATATCAATTTCTTTTCTTTCTTTTTTCTTTCTTTCTTTTCTTTTATTTTTTTCCCCCTGGACGAAACAGAATCCGAACCCGAACCCGAAACCAAAAATGAAAAAAAAATCCTTCTGTTCTTCAACCAACCAACCCTGTAATTCTCTTTTGTCGAACTTCCTTCCCACCATTTTATTTATTATTTTATTTATTATGTCTATTCCTCCTCCCTCGTTATATTTTATATATCCCTTCTTCTTGTTATGTACTGTATATAGAAGATGAATGAAAGAAACAAAGATAATCAGGACCGATTGAGCGACTGACCGCAGAGAGAGGGTAATGTAGTAGGCAGGCAGGCAAGACCTGCTCGTTAATTATATTAAATTAAATCAGTCAGTCAGTCAGTTAGTAAAATTGTTATTAGGGTGATGTTGTAAATTATAATATATTTGATTTCTCCTCTGCCATTTCAGTAGGGTCTGGTTCTGGGTCTGGTTCTATAAGACGTCGTTTTCTATGCTTCTCAGAGATTGGAGGCTTTCGCAATGCAATTCGACGAGTATAACCCCTTCTCTTAAGGGCTAGGGCTAGACAGCCTTCCTTAACCCCTAGATCCAGGGCTTCAATAACCTTTTTACATGGCATCCGTCGATTCTCCTTCGATGCACCACCGATAAAGGCTATAACCTCATCAACCTGCGCCTCACTGAGCTGGCTCCTCCGGCCCGGGGGCTTCTTTGAGGTCGTTACAGCATTTTGGCAGGTATATTGGACCTGCCCATATGAGAGCCCTAGCTGCGAAGCGATTTGTTGATAGGTATAGCCAAGGTCTCGCAAGAGGAGAATGCGGATCCGGTCGTCGCGGGGTCTGGGGGGTCTGGGGGCTCCATATCTAATTATAATAGTTAGTCGGGTAGGTAAATAGGTAAGGGGGGTTTGCAAACTAGGTCGATTCGTAGGTCGATTTGTAGGTCAAATACTCTGTAGTAGGTAGGTTGGTAGGTTGGTAGGTAGGTCAGTCGTACCCATAATAAGTAAGGTATATAGCTATTCATAGTGGTCCACCGTACTAATGATCTTTCCAGGGGATACCGGAGTATATGATATGCATTTCCTTTCCACTCGAAACAGTCAATAAATACTATACCTACCTAGGTACCTAAGTAGGTACTTAATTATTTAAAGGGGAAATAGCTATCTATTATGTGTATGACTTTGTCCATTTATTTTCCCTTGGAAGTTATTATTACCTATGTTTCTGTAACTTGAACCTGTACATACAATACATACATACTTATGGACGGAAACGATAAGATAGATTATCAACCAGGTGAATTTTGACTGTTAAAAACACTAGAACAACTGGTACATGTAGATAAGATGAGAAAATACCTAGTGATCATTAATTAATAGAACGCAAAGATGAAGGGAAAAAAAAGAGAGAAAAAAAAACAAGCTGATCTTTTAAGACCCCCCCCCCCCCCCCCCCTAAAAAAAAATTAAAGTGGTCGACTCGATCGGCTAGCTAGCTTCTAATTATCTCCTTCCTTCGTTTTCGGGTATATTAGTACTTGCTTGCTTCACGGGTGTGAGAGAGAGGACTTCCTCCTAATGTAGGACTCCTACATAGGCGCTGACCATTTATTTTAGTTATTTATTTTCTTTATTTTAATTTTTTTTCTATTAATATTCATTCGGACTTTGGAGTTGTGTTGTACTGTATGTAATGTATGCACTTAGGGTATATGTACCTGGATTGATAAATATACCCATTGCTTATTTACTTATTACAAGGAAAGGACTTATATGAGTATAGCGTTAGGTAGATACATACATACATAGGTAGCATATCGTCAATATAGGGGAATAAAGGGGAAAGAAAATCATGACTATAGCAATCATCATCTTCTCATCTCTTCTTTTCCTTCTTTTCTCTTTCTCTATGCAGCGACATGCATAGTACTAGTACATACATAGTCAGTCACGTACATAGTCACATACATACATGCGTACACACATTAGGTAGGTAACTAGTGTAGCTGGCCGGCTAGCTAACTAGATGATCATGGGTATCAGGTATCAGGTATCAATCAATCAAGGATGAGGTAGGTCATCTACATTTTCCCTGAACAGACAGAGCAAAAACAGAAAGCGAGATGAAAAGCGAATTGAAAAGAAAAAAGACAGAGAGATGAAACAGAGCCAATGGATAAATGGCTTGCTTGTTTCACAACATTATACCCTTAGCAGTCGTCTTATTATACTCTTGCAGCACGAGTCGTCTTGTCGTAAAACTCCAACGTCATCGCAGCAAGGAAGCATGGAATATCCTTCCTCTCCTCAACCCAGAACTTGATAAGATGCTTGATCTCGAGCGCAAACAGGCTGTTGGGCCCACCGGAGATCTTCATCGTGCCGTTCTCGCCGTCGAAGATAATCGAGTTCTCCTCGCCGTTGCCCATGCTCCCCGGCCCTCGGGCGTCGGGCGACACGTTCTTGTTGCCGTGACGGTATGCGGGCGAGAGGTGGAACATCGATGTGACGCGCACCCGGCCGTTGGGGAGGAAGTCCAATTTGTATCCCAGTACGGAGGCGACGGCTTCGCGGAATTCGGACGATTTGGCCGTCCAGATCTCCTTCAGGCGACGCATCCGTTTCTCTTTCTCTGCGACCGTCCGTTCCATCTCCTGCAGCTCGAGCTTCATGCTCTCGAGCGTGCTGACGGGGACTACCTTGACGTTCATGTGCTCGCCGCGCAGCTGAGCGAGGAGGTCGCGGTTTTCCGCCTTCAGAGCCCTGATGGTGGATAGCTTGAGGTTCTCTGCTTCAGCCGTTGGATTCTGGCGGAGTTCGAGAATGCGAACACGCGACTGCTCTTGCAGCGACTGGAGGTGCGACTTGGTCGCTTCGAGCTCATGGCGCAAAAGGGCTGCATTCTGCTCAGATTTGGACAGTGCCTCCTGCAGTGATCGGTTCTTGCGCGAGAGAACTGCCACCCGCTCCGGTTCCGCATCGCTGTCCGCCGGCGAAAGAGGTCGCTTGATGCCCCGTGGCTGCGCCTCGTCTTGCTGCATCTGCATCTCCCGGTTCGACAGCTCCTCATGCGCCTTCTGCAGCTCTGCACGGTACTCGTCGATGAGCTTCTCGAGTTGCGCGATCTGCTGGGATTTTTGCTCGTCATATCGACTCTCCTCCGCATTCAGGGTCATCTCCTCCGTGTCGAAAGTCTTCAGCTGCGCACGGAGATATTCGACCTCCTTGACTGCAAGGGCTCGTTGACGCTCTAGTCTGAGCCTTGCCCGGCTGTCGCCTGCGGCAGCACTGGCACTGCGCAGCTTCTCAACCTCTTGCTTTAGTTGATTCTTTTCCATCTCAAGGTCCTTTATGATCTCATCTTTTTCCAGTATCCGAGGCTCGATACTGCCAAGCTTATCAACAAGCGTGACCTTCTCAATTCGCTCTTTAACTAGTGCCTTCACGACCGCTTCTGGGGAATTAAATTCAGCTGCTAGGCCATCGGCTTGCAGGAGACTCGTCCATGATCGCCTCTCGTCCTCTAGGATCTGTTTCTGAATCTGCACATTCCCAAGCTCCGCTTCCAGATCTTTCATCAGGCGTAATTGATTCTCAAGCGATCTCTTCTGCTCCTCGACGACCTCCACGTTCTTTTGAACTTTCCGCAGATGGCGCAGCTCTGCCAATTGCTCGCGATTTGTTGACTCCAAGTTCCTGATGTGGCTGACCTGCTCCGACAGTTCTCTTTTCAGGACGGCCAGCGTTTCAGCATCATTCCCTTCAGCTCTCAGGCGCAAGTTTTCCGCCTCGAGGTTGGCGACTTCCGCTTCACGCTGTGACAACCGTTCTTGTGTAGCATTTAAATTATCCCGTGCATTATGAAGATCCCTTTGTAGATCCTCCAGCGTTTTCTGCAATGACGAGCGGATGGCTTCCAGCTCATTAATTCGATACTTGTATTGCCTCTCTTGGTCAGCCAACTGCGCTTGCGCGTCGTTGACCTCTTCCTGTAATGATTGGTTCTGATCTTGCAGTGTCCTGATCCTTCTCTCTAAGCTGGCTTTTTCGCTGAGGGCGGACTCTTGAGCCTCTTTCAGTTCCTTGGCAAGCGCTTCGCTTTTATGATTCGCTCGATTGCTGGCAGCTTCGGCGCCCTGTCCAGACCACGCATATTTCAGTAATTTGATAGACTAAGTATCTGATGAAACGGGATCACTCACCTGAGCCTTTCTAAAGTCCGCGTCTGCTTTCGCTTGCAAGTCTCTAAGCTCTTTCTCATGCCGTAATACCATAAGATCTCGCTCCTGCTTGAGATTCTCCAACTCATACTTCAGTGTATTCAATTGCACGCGTAATTCTTGATTTTCCACCTCTGAGCAGCCAAGTCAGCTTTGATCATCTTCTATCGGCGTGGGAGTCGCATCTTACCCGTCTTGGACGGTTGAGACGGACGGATAGACTGTCGGAAGGCATGTTGGGTCGATGACGCCGAAGGAGACGAGGGAGATCCGCCTGCCAGGAAGTCATAGATTGGCTGAGTGTTGGCGAGTCTGTGCGAACTCATCTAAGACACGTCAGTGTCTGTGTCCTGTATTGGAGCTCAAGTAATAGCAAAGTGATCCTCACGGTGAAAGTATCGGTGAAAGATGTATCCTAAAGTACTGTACATGTATCTGACAGCCGAAAGGCACACCCTTCAGCCCAAGATATGGGGACCAACTGACACGTGTCAAAGATGTTTCTCTAGACAATAGAATGTTTCATTGAGCGTAGCAATCAATAGACGTGTCGGCGAACAATCCATTGCCTTGTTTTGCGGCGCGGCGTTGCAGACATGCGGAACGCTGACTAAGCCAAATGCGGTCACAGCAGAGAGCTTGTAGCCCGAATAAGTTTAGGGCCAAAATTTCTCTGAGGCGAGCCCGCGCGGAGCACCGCAAAATATGCAAAATTTCGAGCACTTCGATCTCCGCCAACCTACAGTCTACAACGTCTCTCCGCTGCCACTATCCCCCAATTATTTTTTTTCTAATCTCTATCGGCAATCGGCATCTGTGGGGGAAGCATTCTGAGATAATATAATAGAATCCACCATGGCAAAGGACAAGAGCGACAAGGAGAGGAAGGAGAAGAAGGAGAAGAAGGAAAAGAAGCGCTCCGAAACCGACGGCGTGCACAAGCACAAGAAAGACAAGAAGGAGAAGAAGGAGAAGGCCAGCGCCTTGGCTGATGCTGTGGAAAAGGAGCTTACGACGCAAGTGTTGGAGGGACTTGAGAAGGCACAGGCTGAAGAGGTGACTACCAACGGACACGTCGAGGAGAAGGAGACCAAGCCTGCGGAGCCTCGGCCAGTTGGCGCTCTTGTTCCCTTTGCCCACCCATTGGTCGAAGACAAGACTGCGAAGAAGGTGTTGAAGAGCGTGAAGAAAGGTATATTTTTTTTCTTCTACTATCCTAAAATCTCTGGCACCTGCTGACTGACTTTCCCATCTTCAGCCGCCGCGAACAAGTCTCTGAAACGAGGTGTCAAAGAAGTCGTCAAGGCCCTTCGCAAATCACCTATCCCTCAGGCAAATGTCGCTGTTGCAGAACCCCCGGGCATCGTGGTTCTTGCGGCAGACATCTCTCCGATGGATGTCATCTCCCATATCCCTGTGCTCTGCGAAGACCACGGCATTCCATACGTCTTCGTCACGTCTCGAGCCGAGCTGGGTGCAGCTGGTGCCACAAAACGCCCGACCAGTGTGGTGATGGTCACGAAGACGTCTGGGAAAAAGAAGAAAGAGGGGGAGGCTGCCAATGGAGAGGAGCAGGAAGACTTCAACAAGGTATATGCGGAGCTGGTGAAGATCGTCGAGAAGGAGTCGCAGAAGGTGAAGATTTGAGCCACCTCTGGGATTTTTTTTCTCTAATTTTTGCTGTATATTTTCCTATTTTCCTCTTTTGTTTGCTTTTGTCGTTTTTTCGTTTTCCAGTCCGGCATGGCTGCTTTTTGTGTTTGGGGAAGGGCCCCTCGAGGGGCACACGGTCATGGGATATCACTTGACATGTCTTTTGAGAATCCGGCGTTATAGTAGCGGGTGTACAAAAAGGCAGGTACCAAAAATGATTACTGTCATGTGAGATGTTTGTCTGTCTTGAAAGGCGTAACATGATTGATTGCACCTGAATTGAATGTGTTACTCATGTCGGGATTTCGACTGACCTTTTGACTTTTCCTTGTGTCTGCATGATTCCCATGTATTATTTTTGGCGGTACCTGATGCAATGAATGCTGGCCGTATCGCCGACTACGGAGTACTCTGTACTTGTCTGAATGCCGACGCTGGATAACTGTGGCGTGCCGAAGAGCCGAGACGCGGCCCGCGGCCGAAGCCGAAAGGCACCAGAGCTTATCGCAGACCTCCTAATCCACTGTCATCAAGCATTGTGATCATGAATAAATCATGTTAAACTATTTCTGCAGCCGAAAACGTCTCTACCGTGACATATTTCCAGATTTCTTTAGTCATCTTGAACTCGCACATACATGACCAACTAACTAACCAAGTGAAGGACCCCTGCTGCTGCTTATTTTGGGCCGAAGAGACTGAACACCGTTAGACCCACCCACTACAGCGATGATCTTCAGAGCGCAACGCTCAGTCGTTGGCTCCAATTTTCGAGGGACTGTGGAGAAAGATTCGTGACGAGTGTTGACAATTAATCGAATCGATCCCTTCACCGTTTGTTGATTTGACGTCAATGATTCCCGTTTAATTTCCGTCGTGCAGTGCTCCGTAGAAGCCGTTTATCCGCTTCGTCGCTGGCCTTCGGCCCATATCAAGGCCGAGGTGGATTTCCCAGCTTTTCTATACCAAGAAGAGGGTCAGGATACAGTATGTTTGTTGACTTCCATACTATTATTACTTCCAATGGCCAGTCGCGTTAACTTTATGGATATGTCAGGATAAGCTCAACTGGCACAGAAAACGCTATGACACCGACATCTTTACCTACGGTCATCGAATTATGCAAATATATGCAAATAATACACGTTCTACCTGCGACGTCCTTCTGTCTGGCTAACCCAAGAGTTTCCGTATGAGCCGCAACAATCGGATCTTCGGCATCCTCCATCAGGCCGAGAAGACAAACACGATCCCGTACGACCCGGCAAATGGGGCCTCCATGTACACCATGATCCACGTTATTGAGCAGATCATCCTGCCCCGCAAAAAATGGGGTGTTTGGCGTGTGACAAAGAGCGATTTTGAAACATCAAGATGGGAGCCTAGACAAAGGGCCATCAGGACTGCTTCCCATATAAAAGGACATCCACGATGTTGACCAACACGTTCTGCTGCTCTCCCATAGCTAGCAAACCCTCTTCTCTCAGCACAGCGAAATCAACATGACGGTCGAGAACAAGGCAAATTACGGTAGGAGGCTGGCTCCTGCTGTCCTTGATGAGCTGTCAAAGACAGCTCCGGACAGGAGATTCGGTGTTGTTCCGAACGGGCATGAAGTGTCAGATGGCTTCCGCGAGGTCAAGATAGGAGACCTGGCCCAGGCAGTCAATTACACTTCTTGGTGGATTGAGAAGACCTTCGGCCGCACTTCCAGGCCTGAGACGCTGTCCTACATGGCAGGAAATGATATCCGCTATGCAATCTTTGTTCTTGCGTGCAACAAGACCGGCTATACGGTGTGTGGTTCAGACATGTCCTCTCGTCTGATCAGGAGAATGACTGACCTGTGTAGCCTTTCCTTCCGTCCACGAGAAACTCGGATGACGCCTTTCTGCACCTTCTGAAAGCCACCGATTGCCAGAAGTTCGTTTACGGTGCTGAACGGAAGAACCGGGTGTTCGACATCAAGAAACTCCGGCCGGATCTCGAAATCGTTGAAATTCCTTCCCTGTCAGAGATGATCGAGGGTCAATCTCCCTTATATCCGTATGACAAGACTTACGACGAGGAGGAGGACAAGATTGCCTTCGTAATTCATAGCTCGGGCACAACTGGTATGTCACGGCTGACGATGCTGGAGACGAGGGCAATTCTGACGAACGTTTTGGTATAGGGCTGCCAAAGCCTGTCCATATCACCCACGGATACATCGGTGTTTTCGACAATACTATCAACCTTCCCTGTCCGCCCGGTCGTCAGTTGACTTACTTGCATCTTCTGGGACCACAGGATCTCCTACTGTCGACAACGCCCTTTTTCCACATGTTGGGATATGTCGCGCTCATAGAATCGTTGTTCCACAATGTTCCATTCGTTATACCTCCTGACAAACCATTGTCGCCCGATTTGATCGCTGATGTTATGGATGCGACGAAACCAACTGCGGCCGTCTTCCCGCCTTCGGTGTTGGAAGAAATGAGCCATTCGGAGCGCGCGCTGAACGGTCTATCTCGCCTGAACCAAGTGTACTTTGGGGGAGCGCCACTCTCTCCGGAGACAGGAGACAAGCTGTGCAAAGTGACAAGGTTGCTGACCGTCATTGGTACCAGCGAGGTTGGATTAATCTCCACCATGCAGCCGTTGACGCCGGAAGACTGGAGGTACTACGAATGGAACCCATACTACGGCGTGGACATGCAATTCGTCGGAGAGAATATGTACGAGTTGGTCATCCGCCGGGCCCCGAGTCGCGAGTTCCAGGGGATTTTCCACACGTTCCCCGAGTTGCAAGAATACCGGACGAAGGACGTCTTCGTCCCGCATCCTACCAAGCCAAACAAATGGATCTACCACGGGCGCATCGACGATGTCATTGTGCTCAGCAACGGAGAAAAGTTCAACCCGGTGACGATGGAGAAGGTCATTGAAGGGCATCCGCTTGTTGCGCATGCCGTCATCGCCGGTCAGGGCCATTTCCAGTCCTCTCTGCTGGTGGAACCCAACTGGAACGAATGGAGTGAAGACAAACCTGCAAGCGAGCTCATCGAGAAGATATGGCCGGTGGTGCAGCAGGCAAACGAAACCGGCCTGGCTCACGGGCGTGTGCTGAAATCCAAGATTTTAGTGGCTAGTAAAAGCAAGCCCTTCAAGATCACGCCAAAGGGGTCGACCCAGCGACAGCATATCTACAAGGATTACGCGGAGGAGATCGAGGCTCTCTACAAGGCGAGTGGTGAGGAAGACTTTGTCTCCCAGCAACTGCCAGAGAAGGCAGATCTCGCTGGAGTCAAGGACTACATTCAGAAGGTTGTCTTGTCCATCCTCGGCAGGTCGGAGATTGACGAAAAGGAGGACTTCTACAGCGCCGGCCTGGACTCGCTGCAGACCGTGCAGCTCACGAGGATCCTGCAAGGCGCCATTCGCACGCAGTACCCGGACAGAAAGAGCGAAGCCGTCACAACGCAGAAGATCTACTCGAATCCGACAGTTGAGCAACTCTCTCTTTTCGTCCACAGGATCATTAGCGGCGGTGACGCAAATGGGGTTGTGGATGCAGAATCCAGGGCAGAGAAGATCGAGGCGCTGGTGAAGAAGTACACCGACGACATCCCCGTGCAAGAACTGGATGTGTCGAGCCCTGCTGAGACACACACCGTCATTCTCACTGGGTCGACCGGTTCGCTGGGAAATTACCTTCTCAGCGCGCTGCTGGATGATCCCAGCACTGCCAAGGTCTACTGCCTGAACCGCTCTGCCGACGCAGCATCCAGGCAGAAGAAGAGCCTCCTCGAGAAAGGCCTACCATGGGACTCTCACCGCGAAGCCAAAGTCGAGTTCCTGCAGGCGTCGTTCGGGGCGGAGAAATTCGGGCTGGAGGCCAGCAAATACGACGAGATGCTCCGCTCCGTGGACACCATCATCCACAACGCCTGGAAGGTCGACTTCAACCACTCGGTCTCGACGTTCGAGGACGTGCACATCCGCGGTGTGCGCCGGTTCGTCGACTTCAGCCTGCAGAGCGCGCATCACGCGCACATCCACTTCGTCTCGTCGGTCGCTACCATCGGCGCGTGGAACCCGACGCATGGACCCGCCGTGCCCGAGGCCCCTGTTGAGAATCCTGCCGTGACGCTGCCGCAGGGGTACGGCGAGTCCAAGCACGTCGCGGAGAGGATCTGTCTGGCAGCGTCTCGCCGGGCTGGTGTGCCCACGACCGTTCTGCGGGTTGGCCAAGTCGGAGGCCCGACGCTGGAGAAAGGTCTCTGGAACAGGCAAGAGTGGCTGCCCACGATCATCGCGACGTCGAAAGCGACGGGGCGGATCCCGAGGGACCTGGGCTCTGCGCCGGTGGACTGGATTCCGGTCGACAAGCTGGCGACCATCATCATCGAACTGGTCGCTAGCCGACGAGGAACGCAGTCCGAGACGCGCTGCACCGCATTCAACCTGATCAACCCGCACACGACGGCGTGGGAATCGCTCATCCCGGCCGTGCAGCGACACTACCCGCACATCGAACCCGTCGACCTGGCGACCTGGGTGTCCGAGCTGGAGGAGATCAACAGCACGAACCCGTCCGAGGCCGAAGTGGCGGCCAAGCCGGCGCTCAAACTGCTAGACTTCTACCGCGGACTGCTCACCACGGAGGGCGGGTTGTCCTCGCCGATCGAGCAGCGGCAGACGAAGGAGGCGAGTGCGACGATGCGGAACTTGGGGCCGGTTGATCAGCCGTTGATGGAGAATTGGTTGCGGCAGTGGGCTTTCTAAGAAAAGACAGTAAAAGAGAGGGGTTCAGACAGGCAGACAGACAGACAGAGAGAGAGAGAGAGAGACCTGATGTTGACTTTGGCTTTGACGAAGAAAATGTGCAGATGAGAGACCAACGACGAACGAGAGAAACCAGTTACCCTACCTATGTAGGTATACCGTATAAGCTATCTTTAGAATATAGACCTTACTTCTTCTTTTTCCCCCTTCTCTCGAACAAACAGAAAAAAAAAGTAGATGATAAATAAAATAACAGCCTTTCTATAATATAAAGTTTGTATTATATATATCACAATCTAAGTATATAAGAGTGAGTGAGTAAAGTACTTACTAGGATTATTTATATTATATTGTATTATATTATACCTAGTGTCCTAGGCCATACATACATAAATATAAATAAACTAAAATAAACCGTCAAGAAGATTGAAACTTAACTGATTTGACTCGACTTGACTTGACTTTTGACGAAAAGCAAAAAAAAAAAGCACGAAAAACGAAGCAAAAGAGAAAGGAAAAAGAAAATGTGCAGACGAGAGACAAATGCAAATAAACTACAAACGGACATGACGTTAATAACAAGAGAACCATAAGTTACCCCTACCTTTGTAGGTATAACCCCAGCTTCTAGAAATAGAGCTTCCTCTTTCCCTTCTCGAACCGAACGAACGAACAAAAAATGCTAAATGAAACGGCAGGCTCTTTTATAATAAAGTGTTATATTATACACTATTTATTATTGTAATTAAGTAGGAATAAATAAATAAAATAAAATAAAATAAAATACTAGCCTTATTTAAAGGTACAGTACCTATTATATATATATATATATATATATACCCGGGATCCTCAGTCCTAACCCAGGCCAAGCATCTATCTATATACCTGTAATACCTAATAAAAATAAACATACCCAGGAAGATTGAAACTTGACTGACTTGCCTTCTTTCTTTTTTTCTCCTACTTTAGTTAATGTGTATAATAGGAGAATATACATGAGTAGGTAGACTTCGTTTCTTTCTTTCTTCTTCCCTTCTCGAGTCGTTATGCAGTGTCATGTCATGTCATGGAATGGAATGGGAATTCAAATTTACTTAATCTTGATGAATTGATAAATTTTTTTTTTAAAAAGATCGAGCATCACCATGTTACGACTACAGGGTCAATGCCTTGCTTGCTTTGGACTAAAAATGGTATTTATTTTCATTTTACGCATTTCTCACTTCTAATAAAAAGGGTCTAAGGAAAAAAAAAAAACAAATAGACATAGCAAGAAAAAAAATTAAAAAGTGTCATACTGACTGACATCTTCATAACCCGTTATTTTTATTTTGTTTAAATCATCAGGGGAAGAATGTAAATAAATTTCCCCCAGCATATGGCTGGCTTCATGCTTCTACAGGATCTGCTCGAAAGCACGGTTGATCGGGGAGCGGACTTTCTCGCCCTTGTAGAAGTCGATGGTGGCGATGGCGCGCTTGCTGATGCCCTCTTGAGTGATTTCGAATTTCTGCAGACATAGTTAGCAATTGTACTGCACCTAGAAAGCGGTCTTGAGGGATTCTTATTTCTGCTCACCTTGTAAACCTCCTTGTACGGGCCAGACGCACCAAACCGGTTCAGGCCAAACTGCTCGTGAGAGTACCGCTCCCAACCGAGGGTCGAAGCAGCCTCGACCGACAGGACGGGAATACCGTCCGGAATGACCTGAAGGCGGTACGCCTTGTCCTGCGCGTCGAACACCTCCCAGCAAGGGATGGAGACGACACGGGCAGTGATGCCATGCTTCTCCTTCAGGTAGTTGGCGGCGTCGATGCTGATGCTGACTTCGGAACCGCTGGAGACAATGGTAATGGCAGCACCCTCAGCCTCCTGCACAACGTAACCACCCTTCAGGGCGGCCTCAATCGTCGAGTTCTGCAGCTGAGGAAGGTTCTGGCGGGTCAGAGCGAGAATGCTGGGCGTGTGCTTAGCAGTGAGGGCGGAGTAGTAGGCAGCGCTGGTCTCGTTGCCGTCGGCCGGACGCCAGACCATCAGGTTGGGCGTGGCACGGAAGTGTGCCAGAGTCTCAATCGGTTGGTGCGTAGGACCGTCCTCACCCAGACCGATCGAGTCGTGGGTGGCGATCCAAATGACTCTAACGCGAGACAGCGCCGACAGACGGACAGCACCGGCAGCGTACGAGACGAAGTTGAGGAAGGTACCTCCGGCAGGGATAACGGTACCATAGGCCGCGAGACCATTCATGACGGCACCCATGGCGTGCTCACGCACACCGTAGCGGAGGTAGCGACCCGACCAGTCACCAATTCCGTATTCCGGCGGCTGGAAGTCGACGGCGTTCTTCCAGCGAGTGTTGTTGGAGCCCGTCAGATCAGCAGATCCGGACAGCAGCTCGGGGATCACGCTGTGGATCTTCTCGAGGACGGCCTCGGACAGCTTGCGGGTAGCGACAGCCGGGTCGGTGGGCTTGTAGGTGGGGAGGTTCTTCACCCATCCCTCGGGCAGGTTGCCCGACAGACGACGGATGAGGTCGGCGTGCTCAGCCGGGTATTCAGCAGCGTACTTCTTCAACAAAGCGTTCCACTCCTGCTCTTTGGCGGCTCCCTCGGCAGCGCGCTTGGCATAGAGGTCGTAGACCTGCTGGGGAACCACAAAGCTCTGCTCGGGGTCAAAGCCGAACAACTTCTTGACGCCCTGGGCATCGTCGGCCTTCAGAGGGCTGCCGTGCACACCACCGGTGCCCTGGAGCTTCGAACCGTAACCGATGGTGGTGGTCAGCTTGATAATCGAAGGCTTGTCCTTGACTTCCTTGGCCTTCTGGATGGCCTCCTCAATGGCCTGGAGATCGTGGTCACCGTCCTTGACCCACTGCGTGTGCCAGCCGTAGGCCTCGAAACGCTTCAAGACATCCTCGGTGAAAGCGCACTTGGTGTCGCCGTCTGCTTATGTTAGCTGTGATCGTGGGTATACATATATCCAGGAAATTTGTCTCACCAATCGAGATGTGGTTGTCATCGTAGATGGCAATGAGGTTACCCAGCTTCAGGTGACCTGCCATGCTGGCGGCCTCACAGGCAACACCCTCCATGGCGCATCCATCACCGAAGATGGTGTAAGTGTAGTTGTTGAACAAGTCATAGCCAGGCTTGTTGAACACAGCGGCGCTGTGAGCCTGAGCAATGGCAAGACCAACGGCGTTGCTGAAACCCTGACCCAGGGGTCCGGTGGTGACCTCGACACCAGGAGTTTCATGAGATTCGGGGTGTCCAGGAGTGATACTTCCGATTTGCTGGAGGTAGTTAGCTTGCGTTAGTTTTCGTTTCCGGGGACAAGACATACTCTGAAGTTCTTCAAGTCGTCAAGAGTGACATTGTATCCGAAGAGGTGCAGCAGAGCATACTGGAGCATACAGCCGTGGCCGTTCCTGAATAAGACGAGGTTAGTGAATATCCACGAAATATTGAGCAGTCGGCTGCTGGTCGACTCACGAGAGGACGAATCGATCCCGGTTCACCCAGTCCGGGTTCTTGGGGTTGAAGTTCATGAACTTGTTGAAGAGGACATGGGCGGCGGGGGCCAAGCCCATAGGGGCACCGGGATGGCCGGAGTTGGCCTTGGAGGTGGCATCGACCTGCAGTGACGCAGTCGTTAGTTGCAGTAAGACAGAAAGCAGTTTTTCCTCATATTATCCTTTTATTATCCCCATTGGGATCGAAGAACGGCTGCGTTGTGCTGTTGCGGCCAGTGTCATAGCTCCCGTGACCAGCTCAGCTCACCGGAAGCTTCGAGCGGAAAAGCCCAAGCACGCTTCCGCTGCAGAAGAGAGAAGAAAAAGACAAGCAGAGAATTAGGTACATACCGCGAGAACACGGATCGTGTTGATGGCCAATTGATCGACTTCGGTGTAACCCATGATTGCAGCTTCTGTCTGCTGGATTAGCTGGGCGTAAAAAAAATCGTGTAGGGATAACGGTGAGGAGGGGCAGGGCCTGCAGGGCCAGACGCGCGGGGTTTGTTATCTCATCACATACAATTACGAGACTCTTTTCTCAGACAGGACGAGACGAAAAGCAAAAAGAAGAGAGCGTGAGTCGGGGAGACTCCTTTGTCCTCTCTTTCAGAGCAGAGCCAGCAATGGAGGGAGGGAAGGAAAGAAAAAGAAGCAGAAGGAGAAGGAGAAGTAGGCTTTTCTGGATGGGTGAGGAGGGGAGGGAATGAAGGAACCCCGTGGCGGGACGGAGTGGTGGGGCTGCATGATGTCTGACGGTGGGGGGTTTCTCTACTGCATCATCACGCTGCTTCTATCATGATGCGACGATGGCAGGAATAATACGGAGTACTTCCTGTCTGCTGCGTGTTGTCAATGTCAGACACGATAAGCGAGAGGATTCGAGATGCAAGCGATTTGCAACGAAGATTAATTACGTCAGAGAACTCATACTCCATGCATTACTTGACCTGCCATCGATCGTTCTTCTGATACTATTGGATGCAGGCAATGCAATAATAATATTAGCACGAGCTGACAATATCCGATATCATGTACAGTAATCATGACCAAGGTATTGCATTAGCAGTAGCAAACAGCCAAAACGACCAGGGGAGACAGACGTGGCCAATAATCATTTTATTATCCAATGGTTTGGCCGATTTAGGCGTTGTCGGCCTTGGGCCTGGATCAGTAGAGTAGAAATGGGGTTGTTGCGAGATTATTAAGACCCGGACCACGCTGCTCCGGGGGCGATGGTTATGGTTAAATTATTCAGCTAGAATTCCCAATTCGTTCGTTACCGATGGGTTTCGGTTTCCATGCATTTCTCATTTCTTAGTAAGGAGGACGGAGGAATTAATAATAAATGTATCCGATAGCAATAATAAAATAGCCGATTCCACTCGCAATTTAGCCGTCAACGTTCGAGAACGGTGTACTGTCCATATAGTACTTCCGGTTCAAAAAAAATCCTCTACGAAAGAGAGGGAGAAAAAAATTTCTTTTTTCCCTCCCTTCCCCTTATCTTCATTGATTGACTGAACTGAAAAGGAATTTTTTTTATCGCGATGATGCGATTGAACCGATTACGATTGAATCCATCCAAGTGCAAGCTTACCAAGAGGAAATAGGAATCGGCGATAGACCGAATACTCAAATGTCTCCTTACCTTAAAGTAACTACCTAACTAACTGGACCCTCACCGGTCTCGGATTACCGTTCTAAGCGGCTCCGACCGATCGATCGATCGGTCAGGTGATTATTATTGATTGATCTCTCGATCCTTCCACTGTGGTCCCAGGTACTCTGTACTATTAGGTACTATTCTTGTATCGAGCATTATTCAGGTATCTACCTACTTAAGTGACAGACTTCACTCTTCTCCAGACGATTCCTCCTAAATATGAATAAAACGAAATGAAATCCATATTCTCACACCCTCTTCTCGATCTGATCGAATTGACAATCATTGCCTGCCCAATTCGTCTATTTTATACAGTATACATACGCTTGAGACTAAAACCGCAGCATGTTGTAAGAGGCATGAAGTATAAATCGTAAAAAAAAAAGAAGAACAAGTTTGAATTACGCCGAACAGAATTCAACAGCTATATACGAATCGAATCGACACACCTCTCCCTGCGCTGCGGATCCACCACAGCTATTCCCAAAAATATGTATTAAATACAGGTAAGACAGGAACACATTAAAAACGCCTGATCAAGAAAGAAACAAGACAGTCGAAGAATCGAAGATAAAAAAAAAAGGTGTTGAACCATGACAACAACACCGGGATCATTTTCGACAAAAAAGAGGTATCACGTAGACGACCTAGTCCGTATACAGCCAAGCCAAAATCACACACATAGGAACCGCCCTAACTCCATCACGTCATAAATCAATCGTATTCAATTCAAAACATCCCTCAAGCAACTAGTCGGTTATCCCACCCGTCAAACAGGCCCAGATCGTTGAAATCATCATCCGCAGCGGGGATCATGATCCCCTTGAGTGGATCGGCCAGGTCGAGCCCATTCGCATGCTGTAGGCCGACGTCAGGCGGTAAGGAAGCATCCTCGACACTGCCCAAACTCTCCTCGGAATAGCTGAGCACGCTCTGTGGTGCGGTCCCGTTACCGTGTGACAATTCCCCGCTACTGGCCGACCACGCTTCCGGGGAGAGGTCCTGAGAGCTCTGCCGGTCGGGACGCACCGTGTATAAGGCGCCCGTCTGCGAGTGCTGATGGTGGTAACCAACTGTTAAAGACGCAAAGGGACCATGGTCCTCAACGCACTCTTGCCCGCCATAGATCCCGTTGAAGATATTCGAATGACCGCGGTCCATATCGCTGAGAATGAACTCCCAGTCTGCGGTCGACATCGATGTCTTGGGAAGATCGGAACAGGACATCGTCCGCACGTTGTCCGGTCCGAGGGGGTAATAATTCAGGTTGTTGTGGTCCACGGAGATATCCACCGATCGGCGCTTGTCCGATGGAAGGTGATGGGAGTTCGGTACCTGGGGAGACTGGCTCGAGTGGTATGTCTGATTAGGCGATCCGAGCTGACGCTGTGGCGCTAGCGGACTGGCATTGGCGATGGTGGCTCGGCGAGACGGGCTGTCCGGCTTCGCTGGCTTGCCGGAAGTTACACTCGTCGAGAGACGAGATCGCAAAGACTGTAGTGGCTTCTTAGGCGAACTCGCCTTGGTGGTAGGAGCCGGTAATTGAGCATTCTGGGGTTGCGTGGATGGCGTCTCACGCTTGTCGCCAGACGCACCGGTGACAAGATTGGCTAAAACACTGAACTCGGCCGCAGCTGGGGGAGACTCCAATTCCAGCTGATCGATGACGACCGAAAGTAATTTCTGGCTCTCCTTGACGAGCTTGCTATCACGCTTGAGACCCATGTTCTGCCAGAGTAATCCCAGGCCAGAGAGAAAGACCAGCTCCCCCCGGTTGATGCCCAAGGACAGGGTCAACCGTCGTTCATCCAGCAGCTGCAGAATTTGAATCATGTGCTTGCTGGAATCCGACAGAGCCAAAATGGACGGCGACGCGACGTTTGGAGAGCCGAAACAGGCCGCCGGCCGATGAATCAGTGACCGAATGAAGTAGTACACCATTGACTAAAATCGTGAATTAGCCACGAAACCGACCCAAGGGGCAATCAAAGAATCTTACCAGAAGCGGAGACCGGCTGCTTGTAATACCTGTGCTTGGCTTGTCTTGAGTGAACTCTAACTTCAAATGAGGTGGAAGAGCTCGCAGCCACCCGTCCAGTTCATCTGCGAGCGCGCGCAATTTCGACACCGGGATCTCATGTTCCACCGGTAACGGATACAGCAGGTCTAAAACCTTGCTCAGAATCCTCGACGCCCCCAGAAGTGCCAACGCACTGGAGAGACGGGTGGATTCCCCGGGGAGAGCAGGGAGGAATCCAGTTTCAGTCACATTCTCGTCATCGACATCGGCCGGATATTCGGTGGTAATATCACTGTCGCGGAGCATAACGGGAAGGCCGGTCAAGGCAGCCGCAAAACTGCAGCACCATGAGCACGTGAAGAGCGGTAGGGTGGGGAGAGTAACGCTCTTACCGGTCCAGGCCATATTGGCACCAAAAGACCTTCTTACGTGTTTCGGTGGCCAGAGGATTCAATGCGAAGCGTGTCTGACTCTGGTGAAGCCCAAGCATCTGGCAGAGACCCACGGCAAGACCCCGATACCGAACAAGACTCCTATAGTCGCCTTTTGCCATGCAATAGATCTGCGCTAGGACATAGCATTGCAGAGCTGGAAGAGATATGTCGCCCGAAAGCGACTCCAGCGCAGGGTACCAACTCCGCTCAAAGAGGACGGGGTCTTGGTTGGTTCTCGACTGCATCGCACTTAGTATTCACGAATAAAACGAGTGTAGTGATGAAAATCAGTCATACCTTGGATGAAAGAGCCGCAATGCCGAAAATGAGGTTCAACTGCGTAATGACAGCTTGATTGGCTTGCAGCGATTCCGGATCGGTGAGGTAACGATCATAGGCCTTGAGGATCGTGGGCCGGTGAACAACCGGATACAGCGGCGCCCATTCTTGGAAGAATATGTTGATCAGCTGATCCGACACCAGCCGAGGCGGTGGTTTTGGGCGCTCGCCGTGAGGATGAGCGACCATGGGGGGATACGATGTCAACGCCTGGGTGGAGAACCGTGACGACTTCCCCTGCTCCGCCAGCTTGGTCGCAAATACGTCTGAATTGATCTTTAGCATGATCACTGCTGGCCATCACGATGCCAGGAAATGGCAGTTGGAAACCCTACCTGAGAAACCACGGGTGCTGGAGGGTCCCGTAAATGGTGCCTCGGGAGTGGGCGTTTTCAGAAGAGATGGTGAATGTTCGACCAGAATGACGCCCTCGCCATCGGGAACACTGGATCGAGGTGCGTCAGACGGGATGGGGGCAGACGTAGACGAGGGAGAAGAGGAAGAGGGATGAGGAGAACGGTCTTTCTGCGGGGGCGTCGAAAAGGAGTGGATGCGCGAGAGAACATCGATCTTCTCGTCCTTTTCGTCCAGGAGACCCTTTAATTCCCTCACTTCGGCTTCCAGCGTGCGCACGCGATCCTCCAACGACTCGGTATAGCCTCGCGGGAAGGCTCGTCGGCTGAGTTTGTCGCTCGTCCTGCACTCGAACCCGACGTTGGCACACTGGGTGCAGCATGGGCGGATGCCATCGCAGCGGATCTTTTTACTCCGACACCGATCACAGGCCTGGGCAATGCGGCTTTGGGAGCTATTGCCCACGCGGATCACTTTCATAGGAATGATGCCAGGCATTTTGGAGGCGTGTCGTCAGACAATGTGCGTCGTCAGCATCTGCTGTGGCCCTGCTGGCCGGACACCTCAAAGAAAGAAAAGCCACTAGACGCGTCTTTGTGGTGCTGTTATCGGGGATCGATCGATCAAGATAGTGCAGTCGACATGTAGTTGTAGAATGGAAGTAATTTAGACCCTGATGGGTCCGAGATAGGCCAAGGATTCAGAATGGCAGCGTGGAGAAGGCAGGAAGGGAAATTCCGGGGCAAGCGACGAGGAAAGCAGCGAGAGAGTTGGGGTGTTCTCCCAACCGCCGTGCACGCTAGGGAAGGGTGCCAAACACGGAAGCGGGGACGCAACGGAAACGATTGGCGTTGGCTTTGGGGTAGGAGGCTGCGGGCAAAGGGAATTCTGGGGACGACACGAGGAGGATGAGATAATATATTAGGAGCTGCTGCCAATAGAAGTATTAGATTGCAAGAGAATCCAATTCGATCGCACGACGAATTGAAAGAAGACGTCTGGAAGCCCCCTTTCGTCTGGACAAAGACAGGAGGACAGCGTGCTGCGCGCAGGCCACGTCAGCCAATTAGGGCGCTAATCATGAAATTGCCACGTTCCGTTTTTATTGGGATTTTATTGGGATCTGAAAGGAGGCAGATTTCAGACACGGCCAGTACGGAGTAATTAGAGTAAGGATGTGGCAACCAAGGTCCTTTAATGGGAATACTACGAACTCTGTTTGTCCTAGCACTTTCTTCGCCAATCACTCGCGGGATCTCCAATGCGCAAGTCAGCCTCAGAACATCACTGTGTTCCACTGCATTTAATACTGTGGAGTTGCAGATCTAGTTAGTCATGGCTCGTGAGGTGCATCGTGACGAGCACGATGGTTGTTCCTGTTCGCGGAGCAGCTGGAATAGGCGGTCGCCAAGCCCACTTCAGACAGTGGTCCTCCCTGCAATCAGGCATGCTGCGATTGGCCGCTTCCGACACTGGCAAATCGTGGAGATGGGAAAACGAGGCCCGTATTTGAGCTTACTCCACATGGGACGAGTTTTCGCCGAGAGAAATACGCGCGGGAAGCAGCAGGCTCGCAGCATCGGGCACCCAGAGTATGAACCCGGCCAGACGATTGTGAATTCTTCAGATTCCTTCCCCAGAATATCTGTTATCCTCAGTTTTGAGATGAAATTCTTTGTCGCAATTATCGTTGACTGTTGTACGACTGTGCGACTGTGCTACCGGCATGGCGGGATGATGTCCCATGTGGTTGAAGAACAGCCATGTGACGGGGAACTTGCCATGGAAGGCAATGACGCAACCGACGGGACGGTCCCAGAGTTGGAACCAACCTACGAGTCTTCACCACAATAAATATAAAGAAAGGAATAAGAATGCGAAGCAATAGTTATCAACTGCAACTGCTGCAACGACCCGGGGGATTGATTTGATTCCGTTGGTTGCCGTCTAACCATAATAAAGTCTATACTCCGTGTACATCCGTCCTCATCCGGTCTCCCCCGGATGGCTTGATTGGAGGCAACTTCCTATAGGTACAGTCTAAATTCGTAATAATCATAATAATGAGCAGATAATAAGCAACCTATTTTTCTGGGTATTATTTAAAGTACAGACAATGTTGAAGAAGGAAAGAAAATCCGAGGGTAAGATTTGTTTATAATATTGTTGCATTATCTGTGGATCAGATGGGATGGGCATAATAAGGATATATCTCCACATCTCGATGTCAGTGACCATGACCTACAGGACATACCATGATGATATACATACGCCTATTATATGTTGAGTAAGGTATGTACCTAATGTAGGAGGTATATGTTGTCACATAGCCAGTGATGCTGCACACAGAATGACAAGCGCAGGGGATCAACACTACAGTAATAGTCTGTCTGAAACCACTTACACTATCTAAGGTACCAACTAGCGTGGTTTAGCAATTACCATTTACCTCATTCAGGTCCCCCCCTCCTTTGTAACTCTGTTAGGTTAGGTCGTTTGTGCTATGTACTCCACTCTTACTCCGTGTACTCCTACAGAATGACGTGGTAAGGAGAAACAGCTACACTTGCGGGAGCAGGCGGGAGCGAGGCAGTGGTAGTAATTTAGTTGAGGACTACAGAGTACAATTGTACAGTACAACGCCAATATTTATTTAATAAAGCAGGCATACCGCTAGACCACTAGGTAGGCCAGTTAGGGAGTCGAAAAGCAAATCAGAATTTATGACGCTAGCCTTGCTACAACTGTATTCCTAGTCACCTGACCATCTAAAACGTTATCCAGGTCTTCAATAATACAGTGAAAGTAAGTGTGCAAGCAATATGCCCCTCTCTGCAGCAACTATTAGAACATTTGACAACCGTCTTCCTGCCAAACGTGTATGGCAGGGTTGTCTGTGAGGCATCTTGAGGTATCTACCGGGTTACAGGCTTACAGCTTTCCTACCTAGGTATATAATAAATATACCTGTAGCCTACATGTAGTGATCCTGATAGGCAATGTCAGAAGAATCGTAAAATCATCACATACATACAGTATTAAAACTAGGAAAAGTCTTCCTCTATCTCAGCTGACGCTGACTGTTGTTCACTGAGATATTTCTGGACCGTCTCTGATGACATGAGATTGTCTCTCTGTCGCCAGCCAGTCAGTAAGCTTCTATATCCAAAGACAAGGGGCATGGGTACATTCACGTACCGTCCTGGTCAGATCTTGAATCCCCCTCCGCAGCAAGTCTGTCTCTAGGGCCCGCAATTTCTTGATGGTGAAATACACATCGCTTCGAATCCCGGTCTTCGCGCCATCCTCGTCGTGGTCGACGCTCGAGAACGCTTCCTCCGTCTCCTCCAGCATCGACAGTTGCGTCTCCAGACGGCCTTGCAGGATCACCACCGCGCGAAGCTGGAAGACGTCCCATAATGGATCCGCCGCAATGATGTCCTTCAGGGACTCAGACTCCGAAGGCCTGATTTCTCTCCCTTTCCAGGATGCTTTGAGCTCCCGGCCTCCATCTTGTGTCTGAAGCACCTCAAACTCAAGCCCATCTTCCTCATTGACGCAGGCCCACCATACGAACGGGCTCTCCCATCCCGTAGACCCGGAATCTTCATCCTCCACGAAGAGTCGCACTCCAGGAGCGTCTTTGCAGATTTTCTTCTTGGCGAGTTTGAGAGGATCGTCGTCCGGGATGTCCAGGCTGAGGAACAGCTGTCGCGCGTTTGGCACGTCGCTTTCGAGGAACCCGTAGGAGAAGATCATCTCGGATGCGCCCTTCTCATCACCGTAACTTTGAGTCTTACGTGAGTGGACTAGCTACAACTGACATGGAAAGTGAGGGGAGGCATACGTGATGGTGACCTCGTCCCCCGGATGCAGCGTCTTGCCCCACCGCAGTTGCAGAACCGCATTGCCTTCCTCATCCGTCTCGTACAGCGCGATCGTCGCATCGCCCGAGGCATGGTTGGCCATATCAACGCAGGGCACCATCGCGTGGCCTGTTCCGGGGAGGTCCAACGCGCGCGACCGGTACATGGCGTCGACCTGCTTCCAATCGTCAAAGGTCAATTTCCCCGTCTCGACGTCCCACCATTCCCGCATGCACCACGGTATCGTCGCCGTTGCATTGCGGAGATGCTCGAATTCGCGCTCCAGGGAGGCGATCTTCGTATCGACGGCGTCTTTCAGGGACGTGCCATAGAGGAGCTCCCGCTCGTCTTCCGTGTAGAACGTGGGCAGTGGTACGGAGGCAGGAAGGAACTTGATGTATTCCGACCACGGATTCGACACGCCGATTCTCTGTGAGGAGGCTTGGTAGGTGATGTGGAGGAGGAGGAAGATCAGGATGGCGCCTCGAGCTGTCTACAGATATCAACAAGATGCCGTAGAAATAAATCACTCGCTTAAACTCACTTCGTTACATGACAAGAACAATAATTCAAAAAAAATTATTGGGGAAAATCCACGTACTCTTCCATAGTCGCCCACAGCTTCCAACACCTCCCTCAGATAGCGATCCGACTTGGCATAACTGTCCACCAGCGACAGCGACAGGACCATGTCCGGGGGCACCCTGATGAGGATCTCCGGCCGCGACTCCTCGCTTTCCGGATCGCCATTGTATTTTCCCTCCTTCGCAATGACGGCTGAGCCCTTGTCCGTCCCGTCGGTGGACCGGAAGTGTTCGAACGCGACACCGTGGAACGTGATGCCGTTCAACCTGGCCCAGGAGGTGAGGGCCTCAATGGGGAGATATTGTCGCTTCATGAGAATGGATAAAGAAGGAGTCTTTCCGTTTTTTTTTTTTCGAATCGGGACGCTCCCTCCCTCAATTGCACAGGGCGAGGAGGGGTAGCGGTGTAACAATTGTTGACGCCAAAGTTGGGTCTGCAAAGCTACAGCGCAAATCGAGTCCGTCCGCCTTATCGATAAGCTTAATCACTGATTGTTGGAGCCCTAAACCCTAAGCCCTGACCAGACCAGGTATTGCCGCATCCAGACGTCATAGCATTTACTGCCAGTAAAGCAAGCATTCTGACCTTGGGAAAATAACAGACGATTGTAATATAAGACAGATCGGGCCATTTTAAAGAATCCCGGATTCATTGGGTATATACGTCTAGTGGGGGAGATCGATAACCCCTTTACTACCGATCGTGATACATCATCTCGTCTACAGCTTAGGTATACGATGCCAAGCAATCGAAGAATGCCATCCGCAGTGCGACGTATCCTCATCCTGCGACCCCCTCGGCCCTATCTCTTCCCTCTCCGATCAATTCTGCAGCCGGCGAGCCTCCCCACGCCAAACAGCGTGCGTGCCCGTCTCAAGGGCGACACCATCCACGCCAAGGGAGCGTTCAACGATTGGACCGGCACGACCACACAAGACCACGCCATCAACCGAGCCAACAATAAGGACATCACAGATCCCGAGATAGAATCCACCGTCTCGGGGCGGCAGGAGCATGTGGAAAATGAAGGGATTGCGGACCAAAGCAAAAGCCAAGCGACGACCCAAAGGGACCTGGGGAGAAACAGCAAAAGAGCGAAGGAGGAACATCCGGCGGCTCCAGAGCCGGTGATTGGAATGAATGATGAAAGGGGTGAAGTGAGTCATGAATCTTCTCACCAGCCCTGCTTCTTCCATAGAAGCTCAGCTCATTCTAGTCTTCTGTTCTATCCAAATGATGATGACCATGTCAGATTGTCGTGCGGCTAACACTTTGCCTTACAGAAAGGTCATTGATAGCCTCTACCTGAGATTGCAGAGAAGATGAACAAGAAATCGCACGGGAACTGAGACTGCGAAAGATGGCATTGCATCTCGTTTCGAATCGTGGTATTTGTAACTGTACATAGTAACATATATCGGCTAACGGCCAACCTTGAAAGAAAGTATCTGCATGAGTGTCAGTACGCCTGACATATATGAAGCGTAGTAGGATTGGGAACAGCACGTACATCGTGTTTTCCAACTTCGACAATTTCATCCTCTGAAACCCTCACTCCCCCGGCTTCTTCGACATAGGCTATAGGAACGTCGCCCATTACTTTTCGGGCGACATCACCCACGGTACTACCCCTGTATGCATTGTTAGATATGTCTCCTTAAACAATGTCTTCCACCAAACGTCTTCCAGCAAACTCACTTTTTCACCAGGACACAGTCTCTGAAGACTGCATTGCCACCGGTGCCTGACCCAAACGTGTGAACATTTCTGACCGGAAATACTGGCACGAGACCCATGACTTCTGCCGCTCTCGAAAGGCACTGAACGACTCCTGTCGACCCAAACCGGTACAGCACCATATCCTTCAAATTTTCCACTCGACTATTCCAGGTCAGCAGAAGACATAAAATTGTTCGGTGGAAAGCAACTTACGCCTTCAACTTCTCGTCCATCTCCTTCAAACCTCCTCCGTCCGGATCACCCATCTCAATTAAATCTTCTCGGGTGTCGACAAACTCGCTGCCTTCCGTGTACCTGATGTAGCCTTGTTTTGCCAGTTTTCGGAGGAAGACTTCGGATATGGCGGAGCAGAGCACGATCGACTTGGGGTCTTGCATTCGGGCGATTTTGCTAATATTCTGCATCATCGTCAGCAAAACATACATACACACAAATATACATCTAAATCATCCTGCAGGTGCTCTCACCTTATCTGCGTCTGGGTGGTCTATCTTATTTAGCGCATAGACAGTCGGGAACTTCTCGTCCACAAAAGCATTCACGACTTTCTCGATCGTCTCCTCTGACCATTCTTCGAGGGGCTCTTTCAACGCCAAGCGGTCGAGACACCGCGCAACAATCTGTGCCGTACTTCCGTATCCAGAAAATTGAGCCTGTAGCGTTTCAACGGGCGTTGCCTCTGCCTAGGTATTAGAAAGTTTTTCAGCTGCAAATGATGGATGACCGTCCGTACTTGTCGCAACATGTCGTCGCTTAATGGAGCCCCTGACGGATTTTAGTACCTAACCAGAGCTGCCAATATGGGTACCAGCTTACCATTTCTCCAACAGATTCCCTTGAACCCATCGCACAATCTCCGACCTGAGCCAGACGATATCCTGTGAGGGATCATACCCTCGAGTTTCCTTCCCTATGTTTTGTAAGAGCGAGCGGTAAACAAGCCACAAATTCCATGCTCGTACCTTCTGCATCTGTCGTTCCGCTGACATCTACAACATGTATCAAGGCATCCGCATGACGCAGGTCATCTAAGAACTTGTTTCCCAACCCTCTCCCCTCGTGGGCACCGGGGACAAGCCCCGCAACATCCAGAAGTTCAATTGGCACGGAACGCCGCCCATCCTGGCAACCACCGTAATTGGGCTTGCATCTGTCCGTCAGATTGTATCGTTTGCAGGCGCAGTCTATCTGGAGGTAGCCGATGGCTCGCTGAGGGTCGATTGTGGTAAAACTACATTCGAATTAGAGTCTGAAAATAGTATATCCAATGACGCGAAGCAAAAGGTAATGACATGTTGAATATATCGAGGAGGGGGAGAGGAGGGGTAAGGCATAATGGAGAGCGGGGTCACGTACGGAAAATTCCCTGTGCATCACAACATCTGTCAGCGCGCTTCACAGGGCTGTTTAAACATGGGAACAGATTGGTATAGACCTACCAACTTTTGAAGACGCATCAGTCAGACTGTTCAGCGTCGTCGACTTGCCACTGGAAGGCTATATGCCCCTCATCGTCCAGGGTCAGCTTGTAGACCGTTGCGGAAGCATCATTCCAAACCGACCTTTCCCACGAGCCCGATAAGCGGATCACGGGGCATTTTTGAATCGCGTCAATTATGCGGGTTGGAAGAAAGAAGAAGGGATAAAATGAGAATTATCTTCAGGATCATCATAACTTTGACGCTGGCTGATTTTGTCGCCATATGGCGGAGCGATTTTCTGCCGCTTGATAAAGGAAGGCGGTGAGTCTGGTTGAAGTATTTACCTAGCTAAGTATATGACGTTGGTAACGATGTTAGAGAACTACACAGATTCTAAAATAATTCTTTCTATTTATCTGCAGTTTGAATTATCTTGGGAGAGGTTTCTATCTTTAATATTGGTTATTTTGCCAAGTTTCTGAGCGCTTGACCGCGATGTGAAGCAGATATCGGCACATTATCGATTAACTCATAGTAGTACCGTCCATGAATTCTTCGAAGAATTAGCATATACTGTCAAGATTGAATTTCACAACTTATACATGCATGCCATTTGGTGTTTTCATTCTATTATATAGACACCAATCATTACCTCATCTTTTTAAGGGATCTATAGCCTCTTCAAAGAAAATCAAACGATATATTCCAGAACGTTGAACAATTGGATGCCGTTTAGCTGCAAGTATATACACACAAGGTTAATCAATTAGATTGCAGTCATGTTTAGACCCAGTTTTCTCGTCAGGAACTAGATGTCTCTGTGCGTAGCTCCGTTATACCAGTTGTTGAATAACCATGCCTGCCTATAATCTTAACGACTTCGTTCTAATTGCAATCACGTTTGCATGAGATGAGGTTGAAGACAGCTAAGGAAACATTGTCATCGACGACGACTTCAGATCGCTTCCATCAGGGAGAAAGGTACACGATCGGCGCCATCCTCTCCCAGCACTAAAGGAATCCGATTTAATCTAATCAGTTATTGAAAAGAGTCGATCGCATAGTCTGATAATGCGATAATTGAAATACCATGGCTGGAATTCCGGTTTGGGTTCCGGAGCATAATCTGTTTGGAAGACCAGACCTGTCCCAGTGCAGTGTCGTCATTGCAGCACCACCACCATCAACGCCACCATCGAGACCACGGGCTACTCCATGGTCCTAAATACATTCCTACAGTACTAATACAACCATGTTACTCTTCAAGATCAAGAACACAACCATCTACTTTCTCTGATTGCCACTTTCTCCTCTCTTGAAGTCATTTCTCAGATTGTCTCATCCATCATGACTGACCCTACTTTCCACAGAACCAAGCAGGACGTCCGCAAGCCAGAGTCCAGACTCAGCCTTAATCACCGTGGCCGCACTCCCAAAGTCTCGGATGTTTCTGCGATGAAGGTAAGCTCAGTTGATCGACAACGTCAACACGGAGAATAAGACTAAGACTTCATCCAGTCCATCATCGACACGAACGTCGACAAGTGGAAGGAGATCGACGAGCGCAAGGCGAACTTGCCCCTGCCCGACCAGCCTCCAGTTGCTGCCGACTGGCAGTCTGCGAATGGCAAGACGATGGATGTCGGCTCTGGCGGGGTGGAAGGCCCCGTTTCCGGCGAGAACAACAGTTCATTGCGATGGCCTGATACTGCGACCAGCAGCGCGCGGGTGGACGGAGAGGACTGGAAGACGAACACCGAGCCTGGTCCTGGCGTTGGGCGACAGGCCAGGGACAACCTGAAGAATCTGCCCTACGACGTAAGGCGGCATTAAAATGTACAAATCTACCTAATCGTCACTATTGCCGGAGTTTTACTTTCTTCTATGTGATTACCACAGCTGTTATGGAAATAGACATGAAATTCGATGCATGAACGAGATGAAGCCAGATGACCTTCAGTCAGAGCTTCTGCGTAGAGACGCTGTATTCATCGAGTCGGTCACTTTCAAATCGCTCCTAAGGAAGAAATATAATTCATAGAAAGTATTGAGATTCTTTTGTTGTCATGATACCTGTTGCCCAAAATGTGATGTTTGCAATGTTTGATGTCGTCCTATGATGTCATCCCTGGGAGTATCTCAAGACAGGCATTTCTTTATTTACAGACAAGCTGGCATAGTGAGTGGAGAATTTTGTATATGAAACGCAGCCAGCTCCCTGAAGCATCACCTCGTCAATATGTCCACTACCAACTAGGGAAGTTCTCCCTGATGTATCCTGTTGCTTTCCCAGGATAGACAACTCGACGTTCCCGCCCCTGGATCTAGGGCTCTCCGTAAGGATGACATCACGGTCCTCATCATACAGGCAATTTTCGAACGTTTGCTTTGGTTGTTCTGTCTTGTGGCCAGACTGAGCTGTGTCCATCTCGCTGGCTTCACCTCGCCTCTGTTGTTCAGAAGGTCATAAATTTTCACTGACAGCGAAAAGAACCTTTTCGAGCAGCACATTCAAAATGGATTTCCAAGGAACTCCTATCGGCAACACGAGGACCGGCACAAAGGTATGTAGCTTGGCTCCTATCCACGGCAGTCAATGGATAAATTCAAGATCTAACTACATGTATGTCTAGGTCACCACCGACCCAGCGCTCTACAAAGAACCTATCAAGGAAGGAGCGGGAGCTGTCGCCAGTGATTCTCTAGCCGCAGAATCAGTGCGGAGTGGTGGTGCATTCTCTCAGAATCGCGACAGTCAGCCCCTAGCTGTGTCCGGCGACAAAGCGACGTTCAACAACATCAACACATCTGGAGCCTCCGTGCTCCCGAAGACTGAGAACGCCACTGCCCGTGGAGACCTCGATAAAAACGAGAAATACCCCGAAGCCGTCGGTGGGCAGGGTGAATACCCGGGACCGCATCTTCCTACGGGTGGCTACGTTGGAGGGTCGAACAAGACGAAACAGGACTTGGGTCTGCAGGGCCACCAGTATGCTACAGATGGTGATTCTGAAGCCTGTGGTGACCGTGACACCTTCAGAAGCGAGCACAATGGCGGAACGGCGCCGTCATATATAGCACCTGTTGTCGAGACTATGGGCAGCACCAACGTCGAAGACCCCCGAGGCAACAACCTCCGCGAGGGCGGCTTCGACAGCAACGACAATAACAACGCCAGCTTCACCTCAGACATTGGAACGAACAAGGATCCCGGCCGGCTGGCCGAAAACAAGTTCCAGCGCGTTGTTGCCGAGAGTGGTGTGCAAGTTGGCCACACGCAGCAGACACACGTTGAGAAGGGCGCTCAGCTGTACAACCCATTGAAACGAGACGAGAGTGCTTAAGTTGCATTTGCGTTACGAAATCTTACTTACGAGCAGGAAACGTTTTAAGGTGTGGCGAATCCCGACAGTGTTTTAGGGATTGTAACTCTGGCATATCCAATGTATCATAAGAGAATCATCCAGTATTGCGACGGCTGGCGTGGCTGGTCGCCTACTGGTGTACAGTGCATGACAAATGAATAGACTAATGATGGGACGAACCTAAGATCGCGCAATGGAAAGGTTTCTGAGGCCGCTGTTGATCAGGCAGCCTAAATCCTCAATTCAATCCAGGTGGGCGCAGCTAAGTATTTTTTTTTTCGTACTATGCGATAAGGAAAGAAGAACAAAGAAAAAAAATCAGGTAGGTATATTTACACCTACGTAGTGAGAACCAAAACTAAAATCAAAAAGCTGAGGTCGATAGGAAGAGAGAGAGAGGATTTATAAATCTGAAATCTGACCTAAGTAAGAAAGTTAAGAATTCAATTTCACGTGGACTCTTCTTAAGATGTTACCTAAGTAGGTAGGTATTTTTTTTCTTCTCGATATACCCCCTCCCCTCTGACCCTTGGCGTTTTCCTTTTTTCTAATTTTGTCTGTCTGCCTCTGCCTTCAACAAGGATATTCGTTATCAACTACCTAGTAACTAGTAACTGCTTTCCTAATTGATTGCTCCTATGTACTATAATATATAATATTTTCTTGCAGCTACTGATAGTACCTACCTAACTTGTCGAGAGAAACAAACCCAACCTAACCTATTATTTATTCTCGTTAATGGATAAATAATATGACTGGGAATAATATACACTACTCATGACCAGAATCTAGAAGGTATATATAGTCAAGAATCCTTTTTTTTTGCAGAAGGGAGGGGACAATAGTCAAGAGTTATCGTATCATTATCGTTATTTATAGAGTCCATAGAATAATACTGCGATGAATGATTTAAAAGTGATCACCCTGTTTATCCACGCTAGCGAGCTCTTCAGTTTCCTTCGTCCCTTTTTTGTATATCCATACCGGATAATACGCATATGCATATGCATCTTTGGTTCCGGCTGCAATTCTGCATCGCCATGGAGAATCAATCAATCACTCCGGAATCTGTAAGTTTAGTGGTGGTGGTGGTGGTGTCCGAGTTCGGAGAGAGCCTTGTTGAATAATAATAATAATCACGATGATGTTCGTTCCCAGTAATCAATGATGCTGAGCTTGGTTCTTGCTTTGTCTGGAGGTTGAAGTCATATTGCCCTTTTGCATGGAAATAGGCAATGCAGAAATCTATTTAGGTGGTGCGTTCGTTCATCTCACTGGCTATCACCTCGCCATCGTCCGCGATATCTTGTATGTATGGCATGCAACCTTGCAACTTGCGAGGGATGGAAAAATCTTCACAGTCGGCCTTTCTTTTTGACCTTGAAATGTGTACAATATTTTCCCTAATTTCCATGAAGCTTCTCTCGACTTGGCAAAGTGACTTGCTTCTTGCTTGACAGCACGTGCATCCCTACCTCGCGACATTTCCATGGTAATCGGTTGAAGGTTTCATCGAGCCTACCAACCCATCCTCCCGCACGGACTGATCTCGATCGATCGATCGTGGAGACGAGACCGAACGAACTCCTCGGACATATGTCATTATCATATGTCATCTGTCATGTCAATCAATCCCCATGTCGTCGATGGCATGGGTCTTAACCACGTTTTCTTTTTCCTTCTGGGCATGATGGCATCAGATCCGTGTGTCGGCGGAAGTTCCTGCTTTTGTTCATCGTAATAATCTGGTCGTCTCCGCCCAATAGGTATGTCACCAGCACTCCACGTGAAGCAGGAGGTGCATGTCATGGCGTTCGTGGCGCGCGGAGATGTATCCATCCAGAGGTTGGACATCTTGGCGCTTGGCGCTTGGCAAGCGAATCAAGTCAGTGCGCTTCGAAGTACCTGGGTAGTATTAAATAATAATAATAATTAAGATTTTTTTTTTCGTTTCTGACTTCTTCGCTTCTTCTTCGGCTTTCTACGGAGTGTATTATTACTACTACTCTTGTCAGTGTCATGATATCATGTCTGATGATGATGGCGCAGTGCCAAGCTGTGGAAGGTGCCTGTGCGAGAGGTGGCTTTTGCTCACCTTCCAAGCCAACAGAATATCTCTGTTGACACCTTTTTTGTTGCTAATATTGTAGTCGTATCAGTTTTTTTTGTCTCTGCTAACCGTTTCACGAAACCAGATGGGCCAGTACCTATGTATGGAGTAGGGTTACTTCCAGCGTATTGTGGTTAGTCTGTCTCAGTGTTGGCATTGGTACTATTAGTAGGTAAAAGAGCTTAGAGCTTACCTGCTTAGGCCAATTCCTACAAAAATAGCGCGATACCATCCAGATTGGATGATGGAAATGGAGCAACCTGCTCTGACTATGCCGGATGCGGCAGTATCAGCATTCCGGACCCTGGATCCGAGTCCCAGCACTAACCATTAATTGTAGCCGCGTGAGTCGTGACCATGTGGCTGAGAGTGATACGCGGGAGGTAGGAATACACGAGAGGGAGCATGTAATGTGCTTTGAACGGTTGAACCTTGGGACGGCCGAAGTAAAGAATGGGTGGATTGATTGACTTCCGCCGAACTCCGCCAGAGTATGTTGTATGTACAGTAATGTACCTCCATCTTGGAGGTTTTCAACCACATTTGCTTGGTGAGGACAATTTATTCCTCGTAACTAGCGCTACTAACAAGGAAGGGAATAGATAGCACAGCCGAAGGAACAGCAGTGCTGGTGTTAGTTACTAATAGTACTCCGTATGGTCGTAAATTACTACGAGATACGGCCCCAGATCTGCAGTGAGCCAGTATTAAACCAACCAGGTTAATATGATTGGGGGTTGGGACTCAGGCAACCAACCTACATTCGCCAATTTCTTTCCTAATCACATCATCGCATGTTAAAAAGTGAAGCGAATCAGGACAAATCACGATCTCCGGCTTCCTGTCTGAGCACTTCGGATTCCACTGGGTCTTGAACTTCTCGAGCACAGTGCGTCAGGCCAAGACGTTGGAACTAAAGCTTGAGCTTGTACGAGGTCCGTCCTGAGGCCCGTCCCTAGCGGAGTCAAGCGTGGATTATTCTTATTCGCTCTGCTGATCCTGCACAGAGACAGTTAGGCCAGAAGCGTGCCTGGTGGGACCTTGTTCGTGAAATTACCTCCATTCCAAGTTGCCAACTCGGTTAGGTACTCCGTAGGTAGTTAGTGATCCCCATGAGGCTGTGGATATGGCTGTGGGATGTGGATGGATATGAACCATACCAAGCGAGTCATACTGTGACACTGCCAGTGGTCATAGGGCTGGCAGGTAACGCAGGTTAGGTTTCGTTTCTAATATTAATCCCATGAATGGAACTCGTCTTAACTAGCACCATCGATCTCTTCCTTTTTCTCTTCTTTTTTCAGCCCCGGAATAATATTAACGGAGGAGCAGCACTGTCTATCTCCCGTCAGCTGATGATGATAATAATAGTATTATAAGCCGTTGCTTTTGGTTTGATTTTTTTTCTTCAGTCTTATTTTTTTTCCCCGCTTTTAATAGGAAGGGGATCTTCTCCTCTGAACTTTTTTCCATTGCAGTGATTTTTTGTATAATTTATTACCCTGTGCCGTCGACCCGTACATATACCCTCAACACACAACTACCTACCTTCCTACCTACCTCCCTATTTAACGAGTCCAAACAAACGAAAAGTCGTTCATCATTTCATTTCGCATTGATTTCCGTCTTGTTCGCACGGGAAAGGACGGCGTGGATCTCCCCTCTAAACTACTCCGTACTCGAGAAAAGTAGCAACAGAACCAGCAGGGACACCACGTCCCCAGGACGATCTAATTAATCAAGATGGCTCCGATCGACATCGTGTGGTGTAACACCGCACGGACGAGTAAAGACTGGTGGTCCTGGTCCAGAGAAGTTACTACTAGGGGAGGAAGTCTAGACAAGGTATGGAAATAGAAGTTATTACTGTTCAGCTGTTCAGATCACGTCAGGAAAGAAAAAGGGAAAGCAAGACTGACGATTGTGTTGAATAAAGGATTCCCTAGAGAGCTTACTGCGCGAACTCGGCATCGAGGGAAACGACGTCATGAGGAAGAAATTGGCTCGATATCGATATCGACAGAAACAGCAGTTTGACTGCCGAGAAAGGACGAATAGTGGATCGAGAACCTCGACCTCGACCCCTTCACATGATTGCCATGATGATGATGATGATGATACGGGATCATTATATGATGCACGACGACATACACCAAGTGACCTGTTGAACGAAGAGGACCGTCTCCTCATCCAAGCAAATGAAGAAGAAAGAAGAAGAGAAAGGAAAAAAGATCGACATCGACATCGGTACCAGTTGTTGCACGACGACAATCAGGATCGAGATGACACTACCTCTGCTTGTGAAGAGGAAACGACTGCTAGATACGTATATCGGGATTGTCACTACAGCAAAGGCAGTGCCTATGGCTACCTCATCAATCGTTGTCCCGAGCATCCATTTACCATAGTAACGCCACCGAAGTGTCGCGTTCACAGTCATGGTCACAGCCATGGCTATGGTTATACCATCGCCGATACGGCCGCCGCACTTCGACATATCGAATGGTTCTTCACGCCGGGAATGATCCTCTTCGCTATGCTGGTGCTGCTTCTTGTTTCGGTTGCGGTCGTCGAAGCGGTGGATATGATATGGAAGAAAAAGAATGAGAAGGATGAAGAGGCAGCGCTGTTTCCCTCTTCCTCCCAAGGAGGGCAGTTTGTGCTTGTCCCGCAGGAAGAGGATGGGCAAGACAAGATATCTGAAGGGAAGAAGGATAACGACCACAACGATGACATCGACGAGAAGGTATTATAGAGCAAGCAAGTCCTCTCGCTCGACTCGACAAAAAGACAGCCTATCGGGTCTGTTTTTGTTGTGTCAAGTCATGTACAGTATTGACCCATTCTCTTATGTATATACCTGCATTGTTAGCATTGGGATATGATATCATATTGGAGCGGTCTTTGGTTCTAAAAATGGAAGATGATTGATTAATTAATTCACAACAGCGATGCAGAACTGCAGCCGGAACCAAGGATGCATCTACTAGTGCTGGTACATAGAAAATTGGAAGCTGAAGACCTCCCTGGCCGTGGATAGTATCATAGACAGGCTGATCACGCTCAAATTAGTAGTAGTATTCTGCGGACTCTATAATAACGATAACGATAACGATAGCCTTTTAACTATTACATTATCCCTCTCTCCTTGAAAAAAAAAACGAAAAGATTATTGACTATATCTTCTAGGTTCTGACCGGAGCAAGTTTATATTCCCTGTCATGTTATTTATTATTGTTAACCCTAATGATAATCGGTTAGGGTGTCTTGGACCACTACTAGTTGCAAGAGAACATATTTATTTAGGAGGAATTACGAGGGCAGCGAACTAGGTAGGTGGCATCTAATATTCTTGTCGAATGCAGAGGCAGACAGACAAGATTAGGCGAAAAAGGCGAAAAAAAAAGCAAGGGGTAGAGAGGAGGGATATATTAAGAGAAACTACCTAACATCTTAAGAAGACTGATTTCACTGATTTCACATGGAATTGTTAGTTAGGTCAGATTTTTATAAATTCTCTCTCTCTCTCTCTCTCTCTCAGACCAATCAGCTTTCTTTCAGTTTTGGCTTTTCCTACCTACGGTGGATATTCTTCTCCTTCTTCTTCTTCCTCTCCTCCCCCTCCTCCTTCTCCCTCTTCTCCCTCTCCTTCTCCTTATTGTGCAGTACCAAAAAATAATAGAATAGAATAAAATGGGTAAAAAAAATAAGTGGGTAATTCAAAGATGATTGCTATTACATATACAATCTACATCTTACATCTTATTCTAACTATAGTATCTCTTCTTGTGCCCACACAGACTTATCAACTTCTCCATGTGTGCCATGTCATTCAAACTTACGCTTTGTGTGTAGCTTATCCGCAATGCCTTTGAGGTTGATTGCTTCCTCAGCGTCTCTGTGAATTTATAATGCTTAGGGCAATATCAACGCATCAATCAGATAACTAGATGACTACTAGTTTTAGATTGGCTGGAGCTGATCATCATGAACTGGTTCGTCTGTCCTGAAGAAGTGAATTGTTCTGCCTAATTGTAAAGAATCCTGACAAATAAAAAAATGTTAGGACCCTCGGCTGAAGAATCCTTGTCCTAGCTACTCCCTGTCATGAATCGACTGGCATGGCATAGCCATCAAATTCCCTCACGGCCATCTCTGATGCTTCGCCAAATTATCAGATTCATTCCTCCATACTATAGGTGCAGGCCAAACCCTACCCACGCACTGTAGAAACAGAAACAAGCATCTGCCAACATTGAAACAATTAACTATGTTGGCTGGCTTGACCTGGCCTCCGCAGGGCAGACCTGGAGTCAGCACGTCCAGCTCTCGCAATGTCTACCGAAATAGGTTAATATCAGAACGAGATAGAGGAACGCACAGCCACCAACTTAATCGTGTTGTCAAGCATGACTTGGTTATATGAACGCATTAATCTTCCAAATTCACAGAATGTAAATATTGTCGCAGAAGAGATGAATTGGGTGAATTGGGGTTACACTTGGCTTGCTCAATTATTCCCGCAATATAAGCAGTTCAATCGTGATGCTTAGCTGCTAATTTGGAGACAAAATATGAACATCCTCTACTTGATGATCGTCAAAATGCCGTCGGGGGCCAACTCCGGCAGGGCCAGTCTGGATCTGCAAGTGGCGGACAGGGTCTGTGTGTATGTCTATGCATATGACTGCGGTGGATGTGTAGGTATTCTCTTCCTCTCCTTTATTTCTTTCTTCCTCGTCTTCTTTTTCTTTTTCTTTTTCTTTTTCTTTTTCTTTTTCTTCTTCTTCTTCTTTTTTCTTTTTTTTTTGTTTTTTGTTTTCATGTCCATAAGATGGGAATGATGGGAGGATGAGCTTCACAAACTGGTAACGACAATCATACAGAATCCAAGTCAGTATTCTTTCTGAAAGGTATATTATTTTCTTTTATTTTCTTTTATTTTCTTTTATTTTCTTTTATTTTCTTTACATAAGACTCAACATAGAATCTTATTGCTAATCGTATTCTTATTCTTGTTTCTACCCTGTAACTATGTAACTATTAATTAGTTATCACAGCCTCTGCTTAATAAATTAGGTAACTGGAGTATATACGCTAAGACTCATATGGGATAGTTCCCGAGGCATCCACGGTAATTCCGGACGGGAATACTGCATGCATGGATTTATAATCCGTTATCGGATAAAAAAGATAACTAATTCCGTCTATCGATCTAATATCTTCCTTCTTATATCTATCAATCGATCAATAGACCACTGCAATTGTTTGTTTTATTTTTATTTTCTGTCTTTCTGTATTTATTCATTGATATCCTTCTTTCTTCAGACGAATTGAATTGACAACGCTCCAGCGAGGATAAAATAAAACAATGGGCTCGATACAAGGTCACTCCCCCTCCCCCGCAGTCCTCAAGGCGGAGGGGCTCCCATACTTCACCCCAGCAAACAATGCCGGCGCAGCAGCAGACGCAGACGCAAATACAAACACGCCGACATTGTTCCGCCCCCTGACCATCCGCGATGTCACGCTCAAGAACCGCATCATCGTCGCGCCCATGTGCATGTACTCGGCCGAATCGGACCCCAACGCCCCTACCGTCGGCGCCCTGACGGACTACCACCTCGCGCACCTGGGCCATCTGGCCCTGAAGGGCGCCGGGCTAATCTTCATCGAGGCGACGGCCGTGCAGCCGAACGGGCGCATCTCGCCGAATGATTCGGGCTTGTGGCAGTTCGACCAGGGCGTCGAGTCCGCCCAGTTCAAGGGGCTCAAGCGCGTGGTGGATTTCGTGCATAGCCAGGGCGGCAAGATTGGTATTCAGCTGGCGCATGCGGGGAGGAAGGCCAGTGTCGTCGCGCCCTGGCTCGCGGCGCAGGCTGGCGTGCGCAGTCTCAGGGCAGATGAAAGCGTTGGAGGGTGGCCGTCGAACGTGGTCGGTCCGACGGGAGGCGAGGAGCAGATCTGGGCTCCGGGCACTGCCTACTGGGCTCCGCGCGAGCTGAGCACCGCCGAAGTGAAGGAGCTCGTCCAGGCATTCGCCAAAAGCGCCGAGCTGGCCGTCAAGGCCGGCGTGGACGTGATCGAGATCCACGGCGCGCACGGCTACCTGATCAACCAGTTCCTCAGCCCGGTGACCAACCGCCGAACGGATGAGTACGGCGGCAGCTTCGAAAACCGCATCCGGATCGTTCGCGAGATTGCTGCCGCCATGCGCGCCGTGATCCCAGCTGGTATGCCGCTGTTCCTGCGCGTCAGCGCCACTGAATGGCTGGAAGACCAGCCCGTGGCAGCCGCAGCAGGCGGCAGCTGGGACGTAGAATCGACGATCCGGCTCGCGAAGCTGCTGCCCGAGCTGGGCATCGACTTCCTCGACGTGAGCTCGGGCGGGAACCACAAGGACCAGAAGATCGAGCCGCACACGAGCTACCAGATCGACATCGCGGCCCGGATCCGCAAGGAGCTTCGGGCTGCGGGCGTGAAGACGCTCATCGGAGCGGTCGGACTCATCACGGAGGCTGAGCAGGCGCAGAGGATTGTGGAGGGAGCTGACGACGACAACAACGATGGCCCACAGGCAGATGCGGTCCTGATCGCACGACAGTTCATGCGAGAGCCACAGTGGGTGCTGAATGCGGCGAAGAAATTGGGCGTTAAAATCACTCCTCCGGTGCAGTTCACTCGCGCCTACTGAGTCGTTACCGGATACAGATCAGTTGGGTTGCCGCCTAGGTAGGCGTTAGCAGAACGAGTTACGATGATGCGACGAAGACGAATATAAGCATGTCAACTGCATTCTGTGTTTTGTTTGAACATTCCATACTGTCAGTATATAGATGTACATACATACCTTACAAGCTATTGTAACTAACAAGGCTCGAGTCTAGACTCTAGACCCGAATGACAGACAAACAGTATAGATTGTCTAGATTTACTGCATTTCGAGCGAATACAGCTAGGTCTATGAAAGAGCAGCAATTCATTGAAATAGAATAGATTAGCTAGTCTAGTCTAGTCTAGTCCATCGACTGATCAGATTTACTAGAGATTATGGATTAATTAGGTAGATAGATGCAATGCAATGCAATGCAATTGACAATGAAAAAAAAACCAACCTGTCTTGATTGATTGCTTTTCTTTTCTTTTCTTTTCTTCTCTTCTCATTTCATCCCATTTCACCCTCAGCCCAGGGAAATAGTACCAGCGCATACGTATAGATAGAGACCTACTGTGAATCAAGAAAGAACCCTTTTTTTTTCCCTCTTATTCTTTTTTCTGGATGACTACCTACCTAACAAACCAGCAGAGTAACATTTTCATTCCTATTCCAACTCAATTGATTTGATTTGATTTGAATTTTGAATTTCAATTGAATACAGTTTCAATTGGGTATCCTCTTCGGCTGCTCTGTCAGGGCCCTGGATACAGGGGAGACAGGACATCTCATCTCACTGACACCAGATTTTCTTTTGCTTTTTTCCCCCCCCTTTCATCCTATCCATCCAATCCATCGTTGTCATCATTATCGTCGTCGTTTTAGTTCTGTCGTGACCGGACTGGCTTGACTGCAAACTGTGTTGCTTGCCGATCTGATCAGATCACTTCACTTCGTCTCGTCACAGCGCGCGCTGTCAATGATCAGAAACATCTCATCACATCACTAACAAAGGAGAGAAAATCTAGTTGTTCAACGCCTTCCGCGCAAAGTTCGGCAGGATGAAGCTGGCGCGGTGAATCTCCTTGTTGTAGTACCGGCACAGCCGCTCCTCCTCCTCGCGGGACCACGTGCGGAGCGGCTCGCGCACGTCCCGGTTCGGGTCCTTGCAGCAGACCATGAAGCCAATCTGGCCGGACGGGTAGGTCGGGATGGTCGTGTAGGCGTACTCGACGACAGGGAAGACTTCTTTGCAGGCTTTCTTGAGCTCGCTGATCAGGGAGAGGTGGAGCCATTGGTTCTCGGCTGTTCGAGTTCCCCGCTCGGAAGGGAAGAGAGGGTTGTATTAGCATCTTTCTTTACACATGTATAAGGGGGGAGGAATTTTCGCGATTGAAGGGGAAAGGGGGAGGGGCAGGGATTGTGCATGACAAAAGGAAAGGCCACGAACAACCTTGAGTGGTGATAACGCCTCCTTCACGCAGGGCACCATAGAGCAACTCAAAGTAAGGCTTCTGGAACAGGCTCTCGGCGGGGCCTTCGGGGTCGGAGCTGTCGGTGATGATGACGTCGAATTCGTTCTTGCGGTCCTCGAGGAATTTGAAGCCATCGCCGACGTGGACCTTGACGGCGGGGTGCTGGAAGCCGATGCTCATGCCGGGGAGGTACTTCTTGGAAACACGGATGACGGCCTGTTAAGACGTTAGTTAACCTTTTTTCTTTTCAAAAGGTAGAATCAACTCACCTCGTCAATGTCGCACAGCACGGCCTCCTCCACAGTCTCGTGCTTGACAACTTCACGCAGGACACCACCATCACCACCGCCAATGACCAGGACCTTCTTCGGGTTGGGGTGCGAGTTCATGGCCAGGTGGGTGATCATCTCCTGGTAGCTGTTGATCAATTCGTATCATCTTTCCTCACAAGAAGAAGGGGAATGGACATACGCAAATTCGTCACGCTCGGTGCATTGGATGACACCGTCCAGAACCAGGACAGTGCCGTAGTCGCTGCTCTCAAAGACCAGCACATCCTGGTACTTGGACTTCTCGTGGTGGAGGACCTGGTTGACCTTGAGGGTCATGGCCTGGCCGGGCCACATGTCATTGGCCTCAACGAACCAGCCATCTGTTTGTCAATGGAAGATAGAACAGCTCGTTAGCAATGCCATTGTTGTTGCGGTGGTGGTTGTTGTCGGGGGAGACTGAAAATTCAGCGGAGTCACGCGGGGTGGGCAGGTCATCATTATCGTACCTTTGATAGTGGGGTGGGTGATCTCGCTCATTGTGGGAGGGGCAGAGGGGGACGACGACGACGAGCTTCGGACAACTGCGCAGGGAGCAAAAGCGAGAGTGCTGGGGACGATTCTGCGAGAAATTGGACGCAGGGGATGTCGGAGAGAAGAAATAACCGGTCGAGAAAGAAGCATCTACGAGGAATTGCCGACGAAGAAAAAAAAAAGTGGTGCAGTCAGTGTTCTCCCAATGAACAGCCCAACTGGCGGGGAATTCCGTCCCGCCCAGACTTGCGGGTCACACAGTTCGCCGCCTTCGACGTCGACCCGGTGGTTGATTGCCTGGTTTAGGTATGGTAGCATCGGTTTGTGTAGGCGCCTGAAACAGATGATGCGGCATTTCGCAGGAAGATTGGTTAGGTTGGAAGATTGGTAGGATTCACGGCCTAAGGCTACTGGCCTAGTTCACCATCGAAGTTATCACCATCACCATCACCATATATTAAAAAAAAAACTTCAATTCCGTTTTGCACACTGTCACGTGGTTATAAAATGAATTCATGAAGTCTGCCTACTTATATATCAAGACATGTATATAAATTACATATTGGTGAAATTATATGTTAGCAGGGGATATGCTTCAGTGAGAGAGACAAGGAATATGGTGACAATTATGGCAAGCAATATTAGGTAGGTAGGAGAAAGGAGATAATAAAGGCCAATCTAGCCTGACAAAACTACAGTTTAGTGAAGGATCAGGACACCCAATTGAGATCTAAGATTTAAAGATAAGAAATGCTTGGTTAAGACTTTCGATTGCTTTCTATACTGTACAGTGCAATCAGAACCGCTCCATGAGACAACACCGCGGTCCTCCACACAGACCATATATCCGAAACATGTCACAGAGGATCTATCTACTCTTCCGTACCCTCAGCCAGGCGGCCAGGCTTCGAGTTCAGGTACTCGTTCCTATAATTCATCAATTAGCATCAAATCTGATGGCAGGTAGAACACCGGTATAATCCTACCTCTCAATGGCCCAGTTCATGGCGGCGTAGGCAACAATGAACGGCGGGGCAACGTAGAGCACCTGGTGGCGGAATCTTCTCCAGGTGTTGAAGATGGCGGCGTGGAGGGCACCGGCAAGAGGCCTCTGTCGGTTGGGAGCGAGAGCGTAGGTCACGATGCCCCTTTGAGGGGTTGGGCAGCCTGGAAGCAGCGCAATCGATCAGTCATACTGGCTCCAGCAAATTCGAACGAGCTGAGCCACAGGCACGCTGTTGAAAGTGAATCTGCCATCGAAGGTTACCTACCCAGGTCACCCCAGCCACCGAGGTAACTATAATCAAGGCCAGTCAGTAAAATGAACTGCAAGGATAAATAGAACTCGCAATTGACTCTCTCAATCGGCTGGCATCACGCCAGACGACTGCAGGCAAAGCACGGAGAAGGGGCAGTTGGCAGAAGGATTGACACTCACATTCCGTTCTTGGGCTCAGCGTGGGAGTGCATTGCGCCAATTCAATGCAGACACACAGAGAGAGCTATTCGACAGAAAGAAGGACGAAAGCTGGTCAGGCTGATCGGGGCAGCAAAGCGCAAGAGTTGATGTCGAGGAAGTTGTCGGCGACGGATTCCGCAGGAAGTCGAGAATTGGCACGCTAGTCCCGATCGGGCGGTGTGGAAGCCCGTGATTTCACTGCAGCTCCGCCGGGCAGACCATCACCAAGGCAAAAGAGACCGACAGCGACAGCGATCAGGATCTCTTTTGTCACTTGATCCGGCTTTCAAAATGGCGTCTCCCAACGCCCTCCTACGGTGGATTATTCCGCCCACCGCCGCGGCTCTGTTCATCCAGGCGTCCATGTACGACGTCAAGGGAGGCAGCCGCGCCGTCATCTTTGACCGTTTGACTGGAGTGCAAGAAAAGGTGGTTGGCGAGGGCACCCACTTCCTTATCCCCTGGCTGCAGAAGAGCATCATCTACGATGTGCGCACGAAGCCTCGAAACATCTCGACGACGACGGGAAGCAAGGACCTGCAGATGGTGAGCCTGACTCTGCGGGTGCTGCACCGTCCGGATGTGCCGAAACTGCCCAAGATCTACCAGGTATATCTGTTGCATGCTATATCTACCGCAATTATCTAACAGAAGCTTCAGTCTTATGGCCAAGATTATGACGAACGTGTCCTGCCGTCGATCGGAAACGAGGTGCTCAAGGCCATCGTCGCCCAGTTCGACGCCGCCGAGCTGATCACCCAACGAGAGACCGTCTCGAACCGCATCCGGACGGATCTGATGCGCCGTGCGGAACAGTTCCACATCATGCTGGAGGACGTGTCCATCACGCATATGACCTTTGGCAAGGAGTTCACCCGGGCCGTCGAGCAGAAGCAGATCGCTCAGCAGGATGCCGAGCGTGCCCGGTTCATCGTCGAGAGGGCCGAGCAGGAGCGGCAGGCGAACGTCATTCGGGCAGAGGGTGAAGCCGAGAGTGCCGAAATCATCAGCAAGGCCGTGGCCAAGGCGGGCGATGGTCTCATCCAGATCCGCCGCATCGAGGCGAGCAAGGACATTGCGCAGACGTTGGCGAACAACCCGAACGTCACGTATCTGCCGGGTGGAGAGGGGAAAGAAGGCGGCAAGAATACCAGTCTTCTTCTGGGTTTGAGGACTTAGGAATGAAGGGTGTGAAACAAATTGAATAGAAAAAATTCTAATGAACTTGTGTGCATTAGCTTTAATTAGTCTGAGGTGACGCCTCTTGTAGCAATAGATATCTCTTTACTCTTGAAGACATCCGGTCAGAATCTTCTTTACTTGTTAAGTACTCCCTTGTGATAAACTTCATTAAAACTACATATAATATCATGTTTCAACCCAAGAGGTAAATCTAAATTGGCAAAGGGGTTATACACGTGTAAGAAATTGTCTATTAGTCAGGGAGATAAAGATTACTGAGGAATATAGCGGGAATTATGGTAAGGAATATAGGTAGGAAGCCCACCTAGAAACTAGATGACCAATACTACCTAACCTAAGACAAGAAATATGGCAAAGAATACATATAGCAAGGGAGCCCGCCAGGGAAGTAGATGATAAAAAAACACTATATATAGTAAGGAGGTCTGGGGGCTGAAAAGTTCTAGTTCTAGGCATAGACTTAGGTAGGTAATACTCCGTATTTTCTCTTCGTACTGGAGCTCAAACCAGTTGAACGAGCGAGGAATTAAGGCCTGTAATGTAAGAGGGGGAAAAAAATTATTCTAATGAAAACTGTATGAATTAGCCTTTAATCCCTAGGTGATGCCTCTTGTAGCAATAGACATATAATCACGTCTCGTCCATCCAAAAGGAAGACAACTCCCGATCTAATCTCGTAACCTTCGATAAACATGAATCTGATACCTCATATCCTCCAGCCTGGCCCCTTCTCCAACATCATACCGCAGCCTCGTCGCATCCCGACGGAACCAGCGTGAATCGTGCGAGAGGATGCGGTCCCATTTGCCCACTGCGACAGAGAGGAGGGTGTGGTCGAGGAGGAACTTCATGGGGTAGTGTCTCTGACCAGCAGTAGAAGAGCCACTATCGTCGCCGTTGTTGTTGGTTTTCTTCCCTCCCAACGACACGGTGGAGTAGCTCCCCGGACTGTCGACGACAAGCAGGATGGTCCCCGGCGCGGCCAGATCAGTGAGGCGCAGGAGGAACTGGGTGGCTTTGGCCATGGACGTGGCGAAGAGCTCGTTGAGGGTGAACATGAGCGTGATCAAAACTGTCCCAGCAGCAGCAGCAGCAGCAGCCTGAGTATGACTATCTCGCCAGAGCAAAGCTCTTAATTCGTCGTCCGTCAGGCTGAGGACGTCGAGGCGTTTGAACGAGACTGAGAATGAGCTTCCCCTTCCTCCTCCTTTCCCTGCTTCTCCCCCCTCCTCGATAAGCGGTGGAAGCAAAGGCGAAGGATGAGCCTTCGAGCCCGGAACAGCAGACGAATGGATCGTCTGCGAGAGCCGTGCAACGACGGTCGACCAGTCGGCTATATCCACGGCGGTGACGGACAGATTCGGCAGCAATCTCCGTCTTCGTTTTGGTGATGGTATGTGTGCTGGTCTTTCTTCCTTTCTTTTCTCTGTCTCTTCGACATCCTCCGTTGAAGCACCACCATTATCATCGTCACCACCATTCAACGAGAGATCCTCAACTCCAGCAGCGAGAGTCGTCGTCACATTATCCTTATCCGTATCCACCGGATTATCTCCTGATCGTGCTTCCTCTTCCTTCTCATCTTCTTCTTCATCATCCAACATATCCCTCCACATCCCAGCCAGAGCAACAATTTCCGCCCCAGCACCACCACCAATACAAAGGACATGAACGGTGTCCTTGACATCATCACACTCATCGTTATCATCTCTCCTTCTCAGAAACACACCATCACGCAGAACAGTCTTCAAAATGCCCGCATAGCCCAGTGCCCTCGCCGCGCTCCACCTCAGCGCATACGCCCGCAGGAGATCCTCATCGGCGTCCGCGAAAGCGGAGTCAAAGTCGCGATGGTAGAGATGCGCCTTGATAGTTTGGATAAGGGACTTGATGTCCAATTCTTTCTCTTGCTGCTGCTGCTGCCCATCTTGAATCTGCTCCAACAGACCGTATCTGAAAACATTCAGCAGTAGCTGCTGCAGCGTCAGTGGGATGGTGCCCGTCGACAGGTCGATTTCCTCTTTGTCGTTGTCATCATCAAGATCATTCCTTTTCTGCCGTTGTTGTTGTTGCTGCTGCTGTACATTCTGATGTGAATGCGACGATGCTTTCTTCTTCCGGTTCGAATCTGGTTTCTTCGCTGGTTTCCCTCCTCCTCCTCCTACCCTTTTAGGGCCCATTATATATATAAATATATAAATATAAATTTTATAGGTATAATTTCTCTATGATATATTTTTTTTCTATATATTAACATAGCATGCGTGTTAATAAAATTCGGGAATTATATATTTCCAAGTCGGTAGTTAACCCGTTGATTTGATCGGGAGCGCTAGAGTCGGCAAGCGGGGGTTGATATAGCAAAGTTTTCCCCCGTAGGTAACCAACCTACGAAGTGCTTGGCAAGCTTTCTCATTTTAAACAGGCAAGTAAAACTACAAAGCAATGACAAGAAATAGAAGCCAAAATTGATTACAAGGAGAGAATAAGCCAGCAATAGATGGCTTTATTTAGTCTACATACAATCTAGTTTTACTAGTCAATCACTATATATAATACAATAATAAAACCATAAAGAGGGGGAAAAAATTGTATAGAATCCTTATATACAGTAGAGGGGATGTGTTTGAACCAGGCTATGAGCGTTTCTTTTTCTTCTTCTCTCTCTTTTCTCTCTCTTCTTTTTCGAATAAAGGAAAAAAAAAAACAGGCCACTTTTCTCACTACATCTTCTAAAAAATATACAATATATCTACTGTGTGGTCTTACCAGTATATTATTTCCTTTTTTTTTCCCCTATTACAAGCCTTTACAGGTCTTGCTTTGCTTGACTGGTTTGAACTTTGAAGAGAAAATAAATTAATTAAATTAATTACCTGTTCTATGCCTGGGACTACCTATATATATAAGTAGTTTTCATCATCTACCTGCCAGGTGGGTTCCCTACTTATATTTCTTATAAAGTTCCTTCACGATATTTCTTATATCATCTACCTAGTCTTTGTTATTATCTACTTTCCGGGCGCGTTCCATACTCATATTCCTTACGATATTCTATTCACTGTATTCCTTGTATTGATTAGGTAGGTAGTATCTATTATTATCTACTCTCCAGGTGGGCTCCCTACCCATATTTATTCCGTGCTATATAGTCCCTGCTATTATCCCTTAGTAATATTTGTCTCCCTCGCTGATATCTATCTCTTTCTAATAATAGGGGCTAGGCATATTTCATGAATTTGTTGTAGCATGCTTTTTACAGCCACGTGGCAGTGTGCAGAACGGAAGGTAAGGTTTTTATAATATACCTAGTGATGTTATCTACCTAATACATCTGTATAGTCAAAATATATGTGACCAACTAACCACCTGGCGAGACGAGGTCATAGATAAATACCGCGGTTTTTAACAGATACATACATAGACGAGATTTGTACTGTAATTTGGTAACATAAGTTGTCTACTCCGAGAAGTGTGGCGGCATGGAGGAAGGAAGTAATAGGTAGGTAATTACCTAGGTTCCAAGTTTTGGCTAGGAATTAAACCAAGTCATCATAAGCATTATTTGTATAGCTCATTGTATGTATGTACTACTACTGTACACACATGTCATATCAGCAAGAATGACGACAACATTTGAACTTCAGCACTTTTCTCCTTCAGCACTTGTTCCTCTCTTAAACCTGATCAGGTATCTGATGCTGTATTAGGATCAGGCCTATAAAACCCTATCACGAACACAGAACCCACAAGCAATCGTACAGTGCATACCCCAGCGCATAATATCATACCCGCCGCGGTCTCTCACAGCACCTGCAACCCCGCTCGCAGCAGCCCCCCTGCAGATTACAGTCAAAACGCACGATTCGCCACCATCGATCTGTCCTGCGCAGAGCGAAGTGCTCCCTGATCCAGGCGTCTTCGGGCTGTTCGAGGTAGATGGCATACCGGGTTTGCTTGCTGCGCCAGAGACACTGGGGGAGTCGAGCGAGCTCTTCTTTCATGGCCTTTAGTTGTTGTTCGTGGGGCTGATACTCTGGAGGAGATTCAAAGCTGTCATCCAACAAAAGAAACTCTTTTTGTTCTTGCTGTTGCTGCTGCTGTTGTTGTACATGTATTATTATTATCCACTTTCCAGGCGAGCTCCCTACCTATATTTATTCCTTGTTCCTTGCTATATAGGTAGATCTAGCTATTATCCCTTAGTAATATTAATTTGTCTCCCTCACAGATACATATATATCCCTTGCTAATATAATATAATAGCCTCGTATATAACTTTGTAATGGAGGTAATAATCCCTTCGCCAATCCGATTTATATACCTATGTACGTGACACGTCTTGCCAATCAATAATATCTATGTATGTATATTATATATGTTGCTTTTTTTTTTACAGCCACATGACAGTGTGTACTGTACAAACGGAAGGAACAATGTTTTTAACTTTTAAAGTATTAGTGATTTAGTGATGTCTCTGCAGAAAATACATAAAACAGGTTTAATTTAACTAAGTCATCAACGAACGAGCTAGACAGATCGTCTCTTTCTACTCAAAGAGAAAAAAAATAGTGAACGAATCACGCGGACCCTACAGTCTCACTCAATCGACTAGATAAGAGGTATGGTCTTCTCTTGTCTCAAGGACATTTCATTTGATTTGATTTAATTTAATCTGATCTGATCTGATCTTCTGACCTAATGTAGTCTGATCTGCTTGCTTGCCTGCTTTCTTTCTTGTTCGCTCGATCGATCGATAGTTTATTTCCTTCTCCATTCTGATTCCGATTCTGATCCCTATTCCAAAGACGAGATATCATCTCCATCCATCCATCCAGACCAGTCCAGTCCATCCAAAACATTAAAAGCAAAAGCCAAAGGTATGCTATAATAGTATAATAGCAATATAGCATACCTATCGCAGAGCAGAAGAACTTCAAACTGGAAAAAAATCCGAGAAAAACTGGAGAAAAAAAAAAGAAAGGCCTCGAAAATGAGGGCCAAAGAAAAAAAAAACCCCACCCACACATACACTCTTTGCTTGCTATGCTCTGCTCTAAAAAAAAAAGAAGAAATCAAAATCAAAATCAAAATCAATCAAAAGCCAGAGTGAGAAGAAAGAAAGAAAGATGACGAAAATTAACCTCCCCATGAGACAAAGGAAAAAAAAAAAGCAAAAAAGCAAAAAAAAAAGGCGAGAAAAAAGAGGAAACAATCCCAGCGAAGTGCAGAAAGAACTGCGAAAAATTGCATGCACCACTATGCTATGCTAGAATATGATATGATATGACTTGGGACCGTCGGACCAAAGAGGTCACGTCACAGCCGGACCAAGTACATACATACATAATCTAGGTATTTTATTTTTCATGAAATGTCAGGCCTGAGCTCGCTGAATCAACACGACAGGGAGAAATCAAATCAAGAACCTAACCCGATCTGTACGCGTGAAAAAAAAAAAGATGGGCTGGAAACGAGAGTAAAGAAGCAGAATATAACAGAGAAAAGTAAAAATAAAATCCAATAAAATAAAGCCAAAGCCGAGATTGAAATGCTCCTTCGCATTCACAATAGAATAAAATAGAATAGACATTCCGAGAAATAAAGGTTGAGGTCATAATAAATAAGAATCGAGTCGAGATGGGCTCTCTCCCATCTTAAGATGGCTTCTTCCGCATATTTACAACCTACGCGAACAGAAACACAGCACAACACGGACATGGACGCATGAGGGAATAAAGGAAAAGAAGAAAAAAAAAAGCCCCCATTGAAAAATCCACAATCCACAACAAGAATGAGTAAACCGCCATTAACCACTAGTCCATCTGACATGTCATACCATCAGTGCGCCTGATACCCGAGAAAGAAAAGTCAAAGCCATAAAGAAAACGGTCGTAATCAGTCTCCATCGCTCTTGGACTTCTGCTTCTCTTTCGTCTTCCAGAAGTGCATGAGACGACTAATTCGGTGGCCCTTCTTCTTGGCCTTTTCCGTTTCGTCCGCTGGAGGCTTCTCTTCATGGCTCAGTTTGCTCTTCTCTCCGTGGGAGACGCCCACCAGTCTCGACAAACTAACCAGACTCGACCGCTTCGCCCTATGCGAATGGCTCGATCGAGGAGGCACCGAAGCCGAGAACGACGCCGACCGCTCTCCCGAGGAACGGACGTAGAAACCCGACGAAAAGCGGGACCGGTGATTCGTCCTGGTGGAAACACTGCTCGTCAAAGATGGCACATCTTCGATCGACCCTCGCGTCTGGTCGTGGAAGTGATGGAACGACGTTGGATCGGTCATCGACGATGCCGTTCCTGAACGCGGAGCCTCAAACGAAACGTTAGAAGGATCGGGAGACGGAAAGGCGGAGCTGGAAGGCGGGTGGTGACCAGGTAGCGTCAGCTGCGGGACAGTATACGAAAAGTCGACCGGGGAGGAACAGGGGCGCTTCTCGAGAGACACAATATGGGGAGACACGTCCGAACTGGGGGGATTTGGTGCTTGCGACGGCCAGTCATCTGATTCAACGATCTCGACCGATTTCTTCGACTGGAGTGGTGATATGTCCTCCGGATCATCATGCATGACTGAATCACCGGGGCCATCTTCCACCTCAGCCGCATCGGAAGGCGACTCCTCTGTCGCCGTCACTTGGATCCCTAGTCCCTGATCCGGTGCTGCTCCCTCATCCGCTGTTGCATGAACCACAGTCTCCAACGTTTCGCTGCTGGACGGCTGGGCGCCTTCTTTCTCACTCGAGTCTGAGGCAGCCGACTCCGAGGCAGCGGAGTCTCTCCGGGCTGATTGATCACCCGCATTTGACTGGTTCTCTGCAAGAAAAGCATCTTCCTCCTCTTCATAAAAGACATCAGCGTGCGCCATGGTCGAATTGCTGCCAAACCGGTGGAACCCCAGAGCACTGCGGTCAAACGGTGGCATTTCTGGAGCGCTTTCAGCGCGACGATGATAGCGCATCTCCGGTCCAATGAATTCACCCCGCCGTCCACCGCTATACATTCTCCTGGTTGCGATCGAAAACGCACTCCCGGCAACACGGCTGGAGCTCATTTCGGGAGTGTTGAACGGTCCCAAAGCGGCATCCAGATCGATGACCGGGCTGAACGCGTCGTTGTCCAGGTTCTGTTCATAGAAGCTTCGAGGTTTCCACGACTTCTCGAAAACGGAATCGACTGTTGTATCCAGGCGTGGTGCAGGCGCCTTTGGCGCATTCGGATTCGTCGGAGTCCGGATGATGACGATGTTATCATCGTCAAAATTAACTCCATCCATAGACCCGATGTCGGAGTTAGTTCTGGTGATGATGGGCGGAGGAGTTGGGCTCCTCCTAGGCGGCTTCTTAACATGATGTCGTTTACTCTTCAATGGGAAAATAGCGCCCGCCCACGAGCGCACTTTCTTTTGCTTCTTATGGGATTTGTGAGATTTTGCGGAGGGGGTGTTCTCGGTACCCGACCGCGAATGCGTGCTGGAGGCCGATTCCCAAGCATCACCACTGGATCGAGACGTCTCGACGGCTTCATCCCCCTTATGCGATTTGCCGGAGCTTTCCTTAGAGCTGCCATCATCCCGGTGATGTTTCTTTTTCTTTTTCTTTTTCTTCTCTTCCTTCGTCTCCAGGATATCTGGCGAACTCTTCCGACGCGATCCTGAGGCTTCAGTGCGGTCCCCTGGCGAGAGGTTGTTCCCGCTTGGAGAAAGAAGCAGGCTCGCATCTGCTGTTTTTGGCCGCACCTTCGGTGGTGAAGGCGATATCTCGACGCGGACGCTTGGAGCGGCGCTGTTCGATCGAGAATGACCGGGTCGCACTGTAGACAAGCTGCTCGAGGTGTCGGTGGAGACGGTTGAAACAGGACGGGGTGTAGCTGCCCCGCCGTCACCAAGCGCGACTGGCCCTTGAGAAGGCACCTGGAGATACGCCGGCCGTTGGCGGGGAGAAGCAGGCGGAGACGGCTGCTGCAAACTCGTCGCCGACCGGGACATCGGTTGTGAAATATCATCGTGGAACACATGACTTTGCTTCATAGCCGCGGGAGTGGATGGAACGCTTCCAGCAGTGGAGTTTGCCGGGAACGCTTTGGCGAGAGCGGTTAGGTCCATGCTTGAAATGGCGGCTGAGCGGCGATGAGCATGACCACGCCGTCCAGGACCTGCGGCACTCAGACCCGGACCAGGCTGTGGGAGAGTTGACGAATCTGACGCTGGAGTCTCGGGATTTCCTGGGCTCGTATTCAACGGACTGGGAGACCCCTCTCCGCCGATGAGCTCACTTGGCCGCCGACGATGACCAGCAGGCCGAGGATGTGCTGAAAGGGTGGATGTCGACGGGCTGGGAGCGTGAATATTACCGGGATTGAAGGAAAATTCGGGGAGAGGAGGCGGAACATAGGACGCAGGTTTATCACGCACGCTGTCGGACGAGGTTCGGGCGGGAAAGACGAACGGGGGATTTGGCGGTCGACCCGAAACTGTCACATTGCCGGCATCATGCCCACTCTCATAATTGACCGAACCCAGAGGCGGAGTGGGCGCAGTCACCTGGGTTTGCGGGGGAATCGAAATCGAAGCCATAGTGCACGGCAGGCTTTCCAGACTCTCAGCAGCCAACCCGCGCTGAGAATCTGATGAACCGGTAGATCAAAAAAAAAAAAAGGGCGCCAAAAGAAGGGAAGAAAATAAAAATCTTTCACTCCAATAGCACGAAGAAAAGACTCCCGACCTCTCCTGTAATCCAGCTATAGCAGGCCTCCAGACCGTCGAGAGACTTTCCGAACGGCGTAGGGGGAAAGTCCGACTGGGGCTGGAGGCCTTCAACGTCGCCAAGGGAACATGAAGACCGTGTCTTGAGACCAAAGCACGATAGGCGGCGGCTGAAGGGAACGATAATATCGACTCGAAATCGGCAAATCAACCCGTAGGGAACGAACGAGGGACGCGGGATGCTCAGTGAGCCGGTAACGAGACGCGGAGAGGGCGACAGAGGACGGTTCGTCAAGACACTGCGGCGACGAGATGGTGTAAGGAGCGGACGGCCACAAGACCGGGCCAAGGAGGGAAGAAGGGCGGACGGAGAGGCGAAAACTGTCAGAAGACAAAGGGAGATAAGTCGCGGTCCGTCAAAGAAGATGAAAAGGAAGGGAAGGGAAGGGAAAGAGGGAAGGAAGGGAAGAAAGAAGAGGATGAAGAAGCGGGAACGGAGGGTTTGGATGGAGATGGAGGGAGTGGAGGAGAGGTGAAGGAGATGTTTTGGCCGGCAGACTAGGATAACTAGGATAGCATTGGTGTGCAGCAGTGCATCGCCTGCGGGCCCTTGTTGAGCTGGCCGACAGGCACGCACGGCCCATGATTGGCGCCATGGGGGCCCTAGAGGGGGCCGTCAGTGGCCCGTCCCCTGGATGAAGACAAGACTCATCAATCCAGAATCCATAAATATTATGGCCTTTACCTTTTTCTTGCTGGCTATCTCAAATGTCTCCAGACGGGCTATTGTTTGACCTGGCACGATCTCTAGGCAGAGGCGGAAGGTGCTGCTGCTCTTGCGAAGCCCGCCTACTGTCAATGCAGATGCAGATGCAGATGCAAATGGTATGGACGCTGACTGCTCGCTGCAAGCCGCAGACTCCCAGAAAATTCGCACGGTCATGCGATCTTAGAATAATAATGCTACTCTGGACGCGGGAATAAATCGGGACCCTTCAAAGTTCGTACAGCAGGCAATAAGTACGACGTCCGGATGAGGCAAAGCATTTAATTAATATAATGGTGGACGTCATGACCCAAGAAATCATCCGATTCCCTCCGTAGGATGGTGATTAATAAGGTCGACCTTGTATCGACCATCTTCCTCCCTGCTCGATTTTCCGAGAGAATGCTACCATAATTATTCTCACCATCGCAAAGGACATAATAATAGTACTCTACATGGATGGAAGTACTTCGTCTCTTGAAGTCTTTCATCCTCCATATGGAGAGGAGTTTCGCAACCCAGTCAGCGCGGGTGCACCGGGCAGGGGTCCACTCTGTCCTGGCCAATGAGCAGACGAGGCTGCTTCTCGCCCAATCTCGCGTGGCCGGAGAGAGTTTAGCCGGACTCTCGAGCGCGGCAGGCCGCTGAAACATGGCTGCAGGAGGAACTCCTCCTTGCAGTGCATGCTGCCAGCGCTGTCAGCTCAGCATTATACCCAGACTGGCCAGTACGGCCTGAATTAATTAATCAATTAACGCAGCAGCTTATGGCGTAGCCGACAAAAATGCAAATATAGATAAGCATGTGCAGAGACAATTCAGTGAAACTGAAAGCGAAGACTGAGCAAAGACTCCAGGGGTGAAAGACCCATTATTCAGCTTCAAAGTGCTGATGCCTGCTGACGGGCCTTCTCCTTTTTAAGGTTCCAGCCTTATGGATCGAGTGGGCTGAATGAGCTGCTCCGTCGTCGTGCCTCCGTACCAATCTCAACGCTCGAGAGTTGTGCTCATCCGTGGTACCATCGAGTCCTCCGTACCTATGGCAGTACCTACATCAGCCAAGATATGCTGAGGTGCGACCTGCGAGCAGCCGCAGTGTCCACTTCGAGACGGCTCTGATTGGCCAGATTTGCTATCCGACGACGGCAGCCTACGTCAGGAACTGTCGACGCGTTTATTGCCCCTTTCGTGTCGAAGCTTCTCCACAGAAGGGACAACTTGCGTTCATCGAATTCCAGGAAGTTATGGAGTCACTGAACCAGCCATACTCCGTACTTTTTGTTGCTGATCGAGACTGCGTGTCTCCCTCCACACTGGGCACGGCAACACGGTCCAATCATGACGGGGCCAGCCAGTGGGACATTTCTCCGCCGCGGCCCTAGCGCAGAACGAACCAACTGGAAGTCCTCCGCCGGCGCCGGGAGACCTTGCACCGCCACGGAAATTATCGCACACTATCACTATCCACTAGAACCACTTTCGAATCAATAATGATGGGCAATGAATTTCCCCGCGGGTCGTTGGCGGCGTCAGTAGTGGGCCGATGACGGATAGAGTTATTAATAGCCCGTGAGGTCAATGCTGTCGATCTCTATGCGCTCCGCCAGGCGACTGAGCCACAATTTTCAGTTCTTGAACCAGCAAACTATTTATTCTCCAGTATCCACAGATTCCACACATCTGGATATGGAGAAGTTCCAGAAGGACCCTGTAGATCAGAGGACGTCTAGAAATCAACACTGTTCAGTAAACAATAGGTCAAGATGGAGTGCTTCGACCAAACCTGGTCAATTATTGTCGACTCTTCTGCAATGCTCTACCGCACCACGTCAACTGGCATTATTATATCCACTCAAAGAAAAGAGAAGACTGATCCGTTTCCACGCTAGCCTCACCGAATTCCGTCCTGTAGACGAGGCAATCAACGGCCTCGGTTTCATCTGAGCTCAACGACTCGACTCAACTCAACCTCTGCTGGAGACAATCCGGGGATATTTAGCTAGCCCTTGTTTATGTTATTGTACGGAGTATCTTGATTTTCAGTCAGGCTATGTGGCGTTACAGACAAGGACCAAAGAGAGAGCTTCCCAACAATGTCTACCTAGGCAACAGGTCTTCTTGTCGTGTAAGTTGTGTAAGCTGTTGGAACGTTGGGACCGTTTTAGCTCCGCTTTGGTGTAACACAGTACCTAGGCAGGATGTCGCGACAGCGCTTACCAACCTAGGTAGATGGTAAGGGATGAATGTAGCACAAAGGGTTAAAAAAAATAAGCGCCATTTTCTTCAATTTTCACATTCTGTCGAATGCTAGTTTCCGATCCTATATCTGTGATGTTACGGCTCTGTTCTCTGTTTGACGTGAGTCGCCAGTCCATCTGGATCGTGTGCATCAGATCGACACCGTCAACCTGTCATAACTCAATACAAGAACGATAAAAAAAAATCAAAGGTATATATAGAACGCCACACTCCTTGCTTGACAGATCCAGACCTGTACAGTAATAACCCAAGCAAAGGATGAAATGAAACAAGAAGATACAGACAGAATCAAAACAATCTACTTCTCCATTGCACTAGGCGCAACGGCGAGAATGACCACCAGACTGGTCACGATCAGAGCTGCCGCCACAAACGTGACGAGGGCCACACTGCCCCGACTGGCGGGGAACTTCCCCCGAACGATCCAATACTGACTCTCAAAGTAGCGATGGAACCCTATCAGGAGGATCAAGATCCCGATTCCGATAAATGTCGCGCCCAACGGTTTGCCAACGTTTGCGAGCTGGCTGTTCTTACTTGTGGCCGCGGTCACGCCGATGAGCTCAAGTAAGGACGATGACTCTTGGGAAGGTGGTAGGATAGGCGATCCCTGGGTAGATAAACTGTGAGTGTGCCGGGTTGGGACGGCGCCGTTGAGGCGGAAGAGTTGTGTCACGGCGATCCCGATGGAAGCAAAGGCGAGGGACGTCCGAAGCCAGGCCAGGAAGGTTCGTTCTATAGTAACCAGGAACCTGCCGTTAGCAATAACTCGTAACAACAGCTTCGGTGTTGACTGAGACCGACAACGCACCTAGAGCAAGGTGATCACGCGCAACGCTGCCCTTGTTGTCCAATTCTAGCGCCCCATACTTGTCCACCAAACGTCGATGCCACGGAGTCCGAGTTTCCGGGGCCGCTCCATTCCGTGTCGACGGACTGCCAGCACCCGCCGTGTTTCCGTTTCTAGAAGACTCGGCTCCCTGTTGTGTATCCTGGGCGGGCCCTTCGGCACTAGTTCCAGGCTCCCTTGAGTTGTCTCTCGACTGGACTGATTGGTAATTGCTTCGTGTGACCTGATGATCTTCGCTTATGATTGGAGTGTTCTCACTCGCGGCCGATGATTGTCTCTCCGTCGAGGCTGCCATCGCTCGTGGTGAACTGGGCTGCCCCTGGTAGTTATCTGACCACGAAACTGTCCGGTTCAAAGGGCTTTGGTTGGAGGGCGATGCGACAGGAAGTCGACCTAGCCTGGAGGAATCGACATCTTCCGATAAGTTCTCTCTTCTGTCCACCTCGACCACGGGATCTGGGGGATTCATGATGGCGTGCTCATGTCGTACCTATCTCGCAGCAGGAATAAGGGTTGCCTTCAAGATCCTGAGCGTGCTGTACAGTTCCACAATTGCGACAATGCTACTGCGTATTGTTCTGCAGCACCGACATATCGGAGAAAGAGCATTCTCTGGCTTTGGCGTGTGCTGAGCTGCCTACGACCGCTGCGGTGATCATACATCCAGGATGATGCTGGGCGGGTCCTGTCAGCGACTGGAGAAGCTGGGGTTGGACGCTAACACATAATGGCGTAGATGTAGGGCTTAGGGCTGTCAGACCAGACGCGGTCGGCTGGGGGAGGCGGTGAACGGCGATCCTCCATTCTGCCGCCACCAGATGACATCGCCAGGCCCTACCTAGGTACTGTACTGTACTTTCATCTCCTCTGTATTCCAGGACTCCGACTAATGTCAGCCCATCTTAAGAACGACGATTAATGACGAGAAGAGATTATGGCTACCGTTAATTCAACTTCAGAAGCCCCCAAACCGACAAACGGGGCCGACCTGTCCAAAAAGCTCGCGGAACTCCGTGCGGGGAATCGCAGCAAGAAACGTGCAGCCGCCAACCCCGAACCGCCTCCTGCCACCCCTTCGCTACCAGAGCCCCTCGACCTGTCCTCACATCGCTATATACGTCCTATCCGTCGTATCCTCTCTCAGAAGGATCTCGAAACTTTTCACACGTCGCCGGCCTACAACTTGATTCTCGCCTTCATATTTGGACTGTCTGATTCGGTGCATGGGCGTGCGGTGACCGACTTTAAGGATGCCCCGGTGTCTTCCAGTGTAGAGAAGATATTGTCGATTGTAGCTCTGCTCGGGTCTCTCGTCGACAAGAATCCACCTATCGACCAGGGTGGCTCTCGGTTTGGAAATCCCGCGTTTCGCTCGCTCTTCGACGATACCGCCGCGCAGAGTCCAGCATGGCATCGCGATATCCTGGGAATACAGGATCCCGCAGCTGTGGACGAGGTTTCGACATACTTGATTAATTCTCTGGGATCGCGAGATCGGTTGGACTATGGCTCGGGCCACGAGCTGAATTTCATGATGTGGCTGCTCTGTCTTTACCATCTGAGATTCCTCTCCTCGCCTGATTTCCCGATAATTGTCTTTCGCATTTACCACAGCTACATGCATCTCATGCGGCGCATCCAGACGACTTATTACCTCGAGCCTGCTGGTTCGCATGGCGTCTGGGGATTGGATGACTACCATTTTCTTCCCTTCCTATTCGGAGCGGCGCAGCTGGTGGACCACCCCTACATCACGCCCCTCGCGATCCACAATAATGCTATCCTGGATGAAGAAGGAGATAAGTATCTCTACTTGGACCAAGTGCGCTGGGTCGATAGTGTCAAGACGGTCAAGGGTTTACGCTGGCATAGTCCGATGCTTGACGACATCTCTGGGGCTAAGAACTGGTTCAAAGTGGAGAGTGGGATGAAGAAGATGTTTGTTAAAGAAGTACTTGGAAAGCTACCAATCATGCAGCACTTTCTCTTTGGCAGTTTGATTCCGGCCGCTCCTGAGATGGGTGAACTTAAGGAAGGGTCGGAAAGCGAGGGCGAACACGCAGGTCATAATCACAAGCATGTTCACAGACACGGTGAAGGCTTCTGGGGTGATTGTTGTGGCATCAAGGTCCCCAGCACGATAGCTGCAGGAGAAGAGATGAGGAAACGGATGGGGGGGTCTGGCCTGCGGCCGATACCGTTTGATTAGGCAGAGACTTTTATCTGATCACCAGTTTTGAGCATGTGATGGCACCACTCAGGTTTGGCGTTGGTATCTTATAAATAGGGATATGGAAAGCTCTGTTAACCATCCTATATATCTGTACAGTACATGTATTCGTTGCAGTATTGCAGGCAGGGCCTTCTAAATACTATGTAGACTAGCAGAAGCCTTGAATGATGATTCATTTGGTGGAATTCTTCTGTAGTCTTTTGTTGTTTTTTTTTTGGTTAAAAAAAATGCAATAACAATACTCGAGAGCACCGTTTGTACACTGCTCATGTCGGTTTGGAAGTGATGTGATGGTATGAGGTCAGTTGTACGCTAAATCTAATTGGCCAAGCCCGCAGCCTAGATTGCTTTTCACGTGAGCCCAGCTCCGGCTTATCTGCCGTACCAGCACAGCCAAACTTACTAAGAGCAACTTAGCTAGAAACCAGCCATCAAAGCGACCAGGTCAATGACCTGCGCACGGGATATGGAAGTCATCGAACTCCAATTCCGTTGATTTCCATACTTTCTTTTCTCCCTTCTTTCCTTCCTACCGGGTCGAGTGTCTGGGGCCCGAGAAAAAGAAATTTGACTTGAAAGTCAGTTACATACATACGTATCACAGTCATGGCTCCCGGCGACGAATACTCGGCCGTCGGCGGGGGCGGCAAGCTCAAGCTCAAAGGGTCCAAAGTAAAAGACGGCCGGGTAGAGAAGAAGAAAAAGAAGAAAGAGAAAATTACCTCCTCCTCATCCTCTCTTGATCACCGGGAAGGAGGAGAAGGGATCGATGACGCCAACGCCACTGCTGTTCGCCACCATGGTGATGAACATGATCATGAGTGTGATCGCCCGTCTAGCAGGGAGCCTGAGGAGACGGTGATTTACAAGACGGAGGCGGAGAGGAGGTATGAGGAGCAGAGGAGGAAGAGGGTATGTTTGTTGCTACTTTCTTGATTTTCCTATATCTGTCAATACCCTTGTCGCATGTACTATGGCTTATGCCATATCCTTTCTACAACTTTTAAACCGAGATTTTTTTTTATTAAGCGCGCTACTGACATGACCACCAGCTCAACGAGCGTCTCAAACGGGAAGGCGTCAAGACGCACAAGGAGCGTGTTGAAGAGCTCAACCGATATCTGAGCAAGCTGAGTGAGCACCACGACATGTACGTTGCCATCATTTTCATGGTTTCTCGACTGTTTCTTCCTGCATGTCATGTCCTGTCCATGGAATGTCGTTTCCGAGGTCTATGTCAGCAATTTTTTGGTTGAAGTGCATGAACTTGCCTACCTACCTACCTCCTTACGTGGTTGATTGTTGATGATTGATTGATTGACAAAACACAACTAACATTCTCAATCCATCCAGGCCGAAGATTGGACCAGGTTAAGAAAAGTCAAATCAAAAGCGACGAAATCGAACCGAGTGCATTACATTGCATTGCATCTGGCTGTGTCACTGTATTGCATCGATGTATTTACTACCTTACGTCCGTTCCTGCAACTGAGGTCTATGCAAGGCGTATGTATTTCAGCTGAACATCTGAAGTCTAGTCTCCTTAGCAACGTCACCTATCTACTGGTTCGGTTAGTTAATTAAAGACGAAATTCATCTAATTCTGACGCTGCTGTATATACTCTATGTATGTACATACATACATACAACGAACTCAACACAAACGCAGACCTGAAATAGCCAGCAATTGATCCGAAGCTTGCTGCATACAATACATTATAGACGACTCTCTCTCTCTCGCAGCGGTTTTACCTAACCAACCTAGAAGAACATCCTACTGACCTCGAAATGAATGAATTCCGGTACAAAAAAAACCTGATTGACATTCACGACCTATAGTATAGTCTTATCCATTTAACCACTGTACGGAGGGTACAATTGTATGTACTCTACTAGGTACTTACGTTCCTAGGTAGGTAATGTAGTCACTACTCACGTGACCACTTACATAATCAGACCTGGCCCACTACATACAGGCTACAGGCCACAGGCTACAGCAGATGAGACTAGATACTAGTCGCGTGATCTATCTCAGAGCGGCTTACCTAACCTAACCAAAATGGGAAGGTCAGTCGACAGGTCGATAGGTCGACCCGACAGGCCCGGGGGACCCGCCCGTGGCGGTCTGGTCTGGTCTGGGCGGCTATCTGAGTGACTGAGTCACCTCACGATCACCACTTGCGTGTCCTACGGTGATGCACAGAATACGGAGAACATTCTTACAAGTTGACTTACGGAGGAGAGCTTACGAGGGCAATAAATCGGCGACGATTGTAGTAGAATGGGATGGGATTTGATGGTAGTGTTGATGCTATGAGAGGCTTCTTCCTCTTATCTCTGGCTTCTGGGTCTGGTTCAGGTACTGAGTGACACCCAGACCCAAGCCCTGGCTGTACGGAATATATCGCCACAAAGAAAAAGGAAAGGGTATACGCCCAAAAACACAAATCAATGAATCAATAAATCAATGTTCTATCATATATTGTCGCTTCGCTTGCTCGCTTGCTTGAACATAGATAGAAAGATTCACCCTCAACCAAGTCACAGTACAGTCAACCAACCAGACCTAATCTAATCTAATCCGGTCCTGCCCGCAGGAGATGCTAACTGCAAGACAGCGGTAGACGGTAGATAGTAGATCGTAGATATCACAAGAGTACAAACATTGTAATCGATTGGAAAACGCCCGGATGAAAAAAAACGCCATGCCCAAGTCAAAAATCGGGAGGGAGAACGATCCGATGGAGGAGACTGAGTAGAGGAGAAAGAATAATCACGACCAGTCGCTCGACATCCAGTTTATACACCCTTGATCACCGTCGTCCGCTCGCTGTTGAGCTTGTCTGCGTTGCGAGCATGCGACTCCTTCTTGCAGTCCTCTAACCCACTGCAGTTGTGGGATTCGAGCATGCGGTGTTTTTGGCAGAAGTGGCCGTTGCAGAAGCTGCAGTCACCGATGATGCGCTGGGCGACGTCTTTGCAGTCCTTGAAGGTGCAGCGAGGCTTGCGTGGTGCCATGTTGGAAGATGTTGAAGTGAAGTGGCGAGAGGAGAGGTATGTAGGAGCGAGGTTCAAGGACTGCGGAGGACGATGATCGGGAGGATCAGGACTTGTTGGATGATGTTCTGACTGACTGTCTTCTCGATTGGTGATCGAAGGAGACTGTAGAGGGAGCAGTCAACGGTGTGGCGCAGTCGCAGAGCAGACGGTCGACGGTGTCCGATAACGGCAGAGATAAGGGAGGTGATGAGGAGGAGGAGGAGGAGGAGGTCCTAGGAGACGGTAGGATAGGAGGTGAGAGATTGTTTGCTTGCAGGTTCGGTTGAGAAGAGGCTATATTTATAGAGGGAGAAAGAGGAAGAGACGACGAAACAGAGCAAGGGAGAAAGAAAGGAAGGGTGGTGGCAGCGCAGGGACGGCCAAGGTCTATATAAAGGGCCTGCGTGACCGCTTACCGGGAGGAACCAATTCGGGAGACGCTGGCTTTGGTTGGGCCTGTAACGGTTGGACACGAGCGTCTGGTCACGGATGAGGTGACGATCGGACGCAGGATGAGTTGGAGCGCTGCGTTGAGACGATGGCGCCGGTGGAGGCGACTTCTTAGCCGGGTGGAGCTTACTCGCAACCGCCAGCAACCAGCATCCCTCGTTCATATTATTCATTCAACCAGAACCAGTCCTCTTCGGGGTGTCCCAGAAGCTTCGAGAGCGCCCGTGAGGCAACCTGCCGGATGCGGGCGGTTGAATACCTGGACCTGGACCAGCTACCAGTTCTCGGGGCCCGTCGGATGCTTCCAGCTGATAACCAAGTATTCTCCCAATCGTCGTGCTGCTATCTACTGCTTCCCATTAATACTGCGCTTGCTGGATTGCCACTTCCGTCTCCCGTCCACAGGGGCTCCCCCCCCCTTGGCCGAGCCACGGATGACCATGTCACATTTTGGATGGATAAGAAAGAGTTCGGTAGTATTGGTGTACTCCGTACTCCATACCTACCGACGTAACTCATCATCGTTTGCAGCCTACCAAGTGCGGAGTGGCCGGACCTGACTGGTGCTCCGGCGGCTAGCCCAGCGGCTAATCCAGCAGCTATTCTGCATCTTGCAACGCCAATACTGCTCATAATATCGTTAGAGCAGAGGACTGGCTGCTAGTCCAGCACAGCATGACGTATAGCCCCGCAGAGACCTGTCGACACGATCTCCCTTTATACAGAGTACCATTCCATCCCTACAGTATACTTGATAATGTCTTGTGTCGGAGTAATGCTCCCGCGTGTCTAAACGGGAAAGCTGGCTGGATCAAATCATGTGCTTGAACCTTCCACACGGTCCGGCCGCGGCTTCCTCAAGGAATATTAATATTAACAGGCCTAAACTCGATTATTTCACTCATCTTGATCTCTGAAAGGACGGCCAAGGCAGTCTTTATTATCTACTTTCCTGCTTATATTCCTACTGCATATATCCCTCAGTGATTACGGATCTCCTCGTGCGCTGCTGCCCTGCCTCTCTCTTGAAGATGGTCTTCCATATACCGTCTGATCGCAGGGGTTTTCCATAATGCCTCCTCTCACGTTCATTGGCCTCTTGTCGGGTCTTGTTACCTTGATCGTCTCAACCATGCCAAGTGAAGTTACGCCGCGTGGCTCGATTAGACAATAGTCTCGGGCCCCGTTGATCACCTCACCTCATATTAACCAAAAGGCGGATATTCAATTTCACACCGATAAGCAAAACCAGAGAGGCGTTTCCATAGTGAAGACGATGAATAATCAGTGTTTCATACTCGTCTGGCTCACTAATATTCATTTTCTACCCAGTTTCTGGTGATCGATCCAGTTCGATGTCTCGTGCTGGATGACGGGTCGCGGTACGCAGACAACAGAATAGGTGGACTCTACATCCTCGACCACGAGCGCATTATTATTGTCTTCATGTGATACATTGAATGCGTCGAACGTTCTTCACAATTGACACTGTCAAACTTGCATAAAGATCTTCAAGACGACATGACTGACGTGCCCGACTTTCAGACTCGATCACTACAGAGTACTCTGGTTATTGATTTTGCCCTCAAATTAGTGAAGAAAAGAGAAAGTGGGTAGAAAGAGTGAGTGTCCTCTGATCAGTTAACAATACTCCCCATATGGAAAAGGTATAAACTTTGTCCGAGACCAGTCGTCCATGTTGGAAAAGTAGTGCACGCAAGCATCATCGGCACTCGCTATGCCATGTCTCTGCTTAAGAAAATTTCCGCAGCTACAGAAAAGTTTCAAGAGCTTCTTTTTGGACGAGCCATATCGAAGAGAGATGGTTGTCCCTTTCCCGTAGATCTCGACTGAGTGCAACAAGGTCAAAGTTTTCCGAGATCCAAGGATCGCCTTCCCGAAGGCGTCGATATGTTAGAAGCTCTGTTTTTACAGCAGCAAAAAGGGTACCGAGGATCGGGGACATATGTTGTTTGTCGTGCTCGTGACAGTAACCTTCTGAATCAGACTCATATTCTGCATGTTCATCGTGATCCGTTCGTCTCGAGCATCTGGTCCAGGTTCAGAACGCCGTAAGGCATACTACACGCCACAAATCTAATTCTGATTAGGAGTATCGGCGATATCTTATCGAACGGTTCTCTCAGCTTACATGCTAGGCCCAAAGCCCGGCAGAAACCGTTGCATAGCCGACTGCCCACTCGCCGTCGGCTTTAAGGCTATCTCGAGTTTGCTGTCCCTTTTCACTTCTCGAAGGATCTTCCTCGAGTCGATGGGTTTATTGCCAACCGCTGAATGCTGTTCGCTTTCCTGCATTGGCTCTCTCCTGCCCTTTATCTTGCCGCTTTCGCTTCGTCGCTGTTGGCAAATTTTTCTTGATTTTCCATTTTCGGAAGTGGTATTTGTATTGGTCTTCCCTAGAAGGGACAAGCGGTCTGGTCAGGTCTAACTACTAGCTACATAATAAGATGTTTCTGGGGTGGGAAGACTGAACGATTGCTTACGCTGCATCGAATCCATGCACTGCCTTCATTATGGCTACTACTTCCGCAAGTTTCTTGTCTTCATCGAGGTACAGCTGCGTGATGATCGGTCTTAGGCGCTCCCATCTCTGCTGAAATGGAACGTCCCCATAAGTAACGTTCTGGGAGGAAATATCCATTGTGCAGGAACGCTGAAGATGGATTTTGAGGGGAGAATCATCACTTGAGGCGATCTAAGCGAATAGAAATGGGATTTATGACCCTTCAGATGATGATATTCGGAGAACTCCGCCGAGACAAAGGAACGAAGTCAGTTATGTCCTTTTAAGTTGTTTCCCCTGAGCGCGGGATAGCTGGCAGCTGGAATCATCGAGCTTCCGCTGCGGCAGCCTGATTAACGCAACAATGGCCCCAAGCTTTTTGCTGCAGTGCATGCATGATGCTTGATATACCGGTCTGTCCACTGAGGACGCTCCGGAAAGCGTGACAAAAGTGAACTTTCCAATAGGAGTGAGACCGCACCAGCTAAGCGCTGCAAGGCTGTGGCTTGCATATAGCGGCTTGTCGGGACACATGTACGCCCGGAGCGACAAAAGTTGAACAGCGAATCGGAGGCCTGATATTCCGGCAACACTATCAGGTTCTCGACGTTTGCTCGATTAAATAAATGTGAATCGAAAGCAGAGCGATGGCAGATGGATGTGGAATTCTAACATGGCCTTCCACAGCTGTAGTACAATTGCTAGCTTACTTTCACCTCAATTAGGGACTGACTTTGTGACTAGACTCGCTCTGAGACCGGTATCCTTGCTGGGTGGAACCGTTAGGAGGCGTCCTACAGTACATACACGTACTCCTGAGGTCGCCAACATTAAACGGCCCAAACAGCCCAAACGGTCCCGCACCAGCAGCACCAGCAGTCAATGGATATGACGGACATGAACATGATAGAGCGGTACCTAACAACTCACAGCATTCCAGGGAAGCAATACGCGCTTTTCCACCGACCTGAACCTGATGGTAATGGAAATGGGCGGCTGTCGACGTTTCGGATGTGTACTTGTGTTGTTGCCATGGCAGATAATCTCAACATCAATGGCAACGGGATTGATCTGGGTCAGTTTGATCTTGAGTATGATCTGGATCTGGATCTGGATAGGGACAAGCTTGGTGGGTACGCGGTTGGTTTGTAGACAGACAGACAGACAGACAGGTCGATGTCAGGTGCTATGCAGTGTGTGAACTCTATCAGTACAAACAAGTGACAACAATGTTGGATCGATCTCATCGCATATATATGGAGAGGAGAGTGACGAGACTGCTACCTAGCTAGCTATATATAGATATATAGATAGATCATATACATATAATCCGTTCAACGAACCAATCGTCCAGACTGATATATATATATATGACATGACGTGGCAGACAAGAGACGGGCTTTTTCTATTTTCTATTCTCTATTCCAGCATCGATACGTATATATCTATCGATTGAATGAATGATTGCCCAGGGAGACTACACCTACACTATATGGTAAGTAAGTACTAGTACATACTCTAGGTATGGTATTATGGCCAGCCAAACCAACAAGTCGGCCGGCTAATCACCTACCCAACCAAGGGGATAATTTCAACAAACGAACAGAAAAGAAATCCTTCTGACTCATTCATTTCGTTGCTTTTCTTTTCTTTGCTCATTCCATTCCATTTCATTCTTCTGAGTCATTAAAAAAAAGGTAAAATAAGGACTGGTACTAACACACTAACTTCCTACCTACACAGACTCAACGAACCAAGAGGATATAAAAATATTTTTCAACAACAAAAAGGCAAAGAGGAGAGACAACAAGGAAACGCCGTTTTTGCTGCTTGCAGATGGGACTATACCCGGTATCGAAAAAAAAAGTGATATCATGTCGAAAATACAAGAAAGAAAGACAAGAAGAAACCTGCAAGACGAGAAAAAAAAGTAATGATTAGACACCACCCTCCTTGTTCTCCCCCGCCCCCGGATCCAGATAGTTCTCCTTCTCGGCGGCCTCGTATTCGGCCACCAGGTCCATGACGACCGCTTTCGCCTCGTCGAACTCGCCCAGGCCGTCGGCAAAGGGAGCCTCCTTTTTGTACTGCTCCAGGAAGGCGTTGCGCTTCCGCAGCCGGTCGTACTGCTGGACGATCCGCTTGAAGAGCGTGGCCACGGACGTGTGGTTCGCCAGCATCAGGCCGCTGACGCGGTGTGTGTGCTGCAGATACGGTGATTTCTTCGTCAGCGCGACTTGGATGCTTGCGGGCCCCCAGGGGATGAACGACGCGAGACGGCGCTCGCGGATCCGCAGTAGCGACTTGTGCACGTCCGTCGGGTCCGCCTCGCCTTGGATGATGTTCAGGATGCTGATGTAGCAGCTGGATTTGCTTGGCGTGATGGAGACCATGCGGTTCTTTGGCTGCAGCAGCCGTCGCATCACGTCGAGGACTGTCGTCTTCCGGACCGTCTTGGCCTGCTCGATGTTGTCGCCGGTAAAGGGGGTGTAGGATGTGATGAGGAAGTGGCAGCGGGGAGTGGGGATCAGAGAGGCGATGATGCCGACGAGGTCGTTGTGCATGTAGCCGGGATAGCGGAGCGTGGTCGTCGATGCAGACATAACCGTCGAGACCTAACCAATCAGTCTGTGAAAGTAAAGTTGAGGGTCTTGTAACGTACCAGTTGATTAGTCTGTTGAAACGACGGCTCTTGCACGTGGAGTCGGTCGGCAACGATCCTCGACAAGGCACCATTGTCCAGAACAACCTGAGTAGTGAGTAACAGCACAGTAGAGACGATCTGGCAGCACTTACCACCGAGTCCGCATTCTGCGTCAGTCTTCTCATCGCCAGAAGACTGTTGTACGGATTCACCACGACATCGGCCGCCTGTGTGTCCGGAAAGACCGAGTACGTCTGGATGAGCTTCTTGGGGAAACGGTCATTCATCCGCTCGAGGATATAGCTCCCCAGTCCGGAGCCAGTGCCACCTGCGATCGAGTGCAGCAGCATGAAGCCCTGGCCAAGTCAGCGTGCGTTCCGACGGACTGTCTGGAACAACGCACCTCCAGCGAATCACTCCCATCTGCTTCTCGATCGATCATGTCAAAGACCTCCTCCTGCACGATGTCTCCTGCCGCATAGCCGGCGGCCCAGTTGTTTCCTGCTCCGATGCCTTGCTGTCCGATGAAGAAGTTTTCGGGGTTGTAGATGTTGCGATACGGACCGGTTTGGATGCCATTGATGACCTGTGATCAATTAGTGCTGAAACAGCTTCCTTGACAAGCAGAAGAGAGCGCTTACTCTAGGCTCCAAATCCAGCAATATCGCTCGGGGAATATATCTCGTATCATCACTCTGTAGGACTCGTATCAATAACGCCGATATTAACCATCGCTCTGCATAAAATAAAGAGGACATACCTGGTAGAAAAACACATCCTTGCGATCACCGCCCTCGGTCGCAAACTCCTCCAGGTTCCCGTCCTGACTGATGCCATGCTCCAGACAGAGCTGCTGCCAGAACTGGCTTCCCACTGTCACATGTCAACTACGCCATCGAATATTTCTTCTAGAAACGAGCCTCATGTGGAGGTGCGGGGTGCAGACGTACCGTTGTTGCCGCATTGGCCGGCTTGGATCGTTATGATTTCCCTGGAGAATGGCAATTAGCAGGTGTGCTGAGTGATGAATCTGTAGTTTTCAATAAACTGCTGCATACCTAGGCATCTTATCGTCGTGTCATGATCAGCTTGTATGAAGAAGGGAGGTGATGTGTGCACGCGTTGATGAACGCGTTCCGGCGCGGAGATTTGATTTGATTTGATTTGGTTGGCTCGATGGGGATCCGCAGACACAACTAAGTCTAAGACTATCAACGATCAACGATCTGCAACAATCGTCATGCGGATGAAGAAAATAAAGTGATATGACAAATCATATGGGGGATTTTCTTCAATGTGTTGCAGGACAAGAAGGGTTGTAGCCACAGATGCGGTGAGACATGTGACACGATAAGTGTCGCTTTATCCAGTACTCCACCAATGACTTAATACACACTGTACATAAGAGCTCAGCTGTCTACTGTATATCCCTCAACGTAAACTGGTGGAACGTCGGCTTATTTCTAGTCTCCTTGGCCAGTTCATGAATGGATTGCCTGCAATTATTACATACTAACAAATTACTACATAATGGATGGTATCATATCAGACCAGCTAGACTACATTAGAAGCCCGCCTTGCAGGCGTTGACAAGCAACCCAATGCCTGCGACGACGCCGTCGACGATATGGACATTCTGCCCCTCCACCGCGCCGTACGCTTTGATGCAGCCCTCTCGCACGGCCTCCTGCATGCCGGCCATCCCCGCACAGCCCAAACAGACGGCCCTTACAGGGAGGGAACTGCTCTTGAGAAGCTTCTCGGTTGCGTCGCTGATCCTCCTCCTGACCTCGTCCGGAGGCGTGTCATGCAGCTGGCCGGCTGTCAGACCGGTAGTTTCGACGCCAGCAAATCGTGTCGTTGTCACACTCGTAGGGACTGCGCTGGTAGTTTGACTGCTCTTGTCAGCAGGCCTAGCAATCATCTCTGTGACCGCCTTGGTGAGCTCCGGCTTCCAGGCACTGCCCGTCGTGACGATGCCAAACGCATCCGCCGCCTGGACTTTGTGGTGGCTCCAATCATCCAGGAGCCGGAAGGAGCTGACCAGCATCAGCGAGGTGGCGACGCTCGCCTCAAAGATGCCGGTGACATATTTCCGTCTCTGCAAGGATCCGAGGATGGACGACGATCGGTCCTGTCTGGCCTTGCTCTCGAGCGCGTGGATGGTGTGCTTCAGCATCCCGACCAGGGGGTGCGCCGAGTAGCACGCCACGAGAAAGGCATCGTACTTCGGGATGAGGGGCTCGACGAACGGCCGGCAATGCAGCGCCGATCTGGCCGCGTCCTCACCCGAATCGACGCTCGGGATGCCGTGGATGACCCGTCCATCGGGCAGGGTGACGGGCGTGGCGGGAGCGGTGAAATAGTCGAATTGGACGTCCGGGTAATGCAGATTCTCAACAATGGGCTTGAGAGCGTTGGTCATATGAGTCGAAGTGTTGGGGTTGATGATCAAGATCGAAAACCGCGTCGACGTCGAAGCCATTGCATCAGGGGACTGATATTCAACACCGATGGTGATTGGTCAGGATTAGAACAAGTTGGAGATTGGTACTCTGGACCTTTTGTAAGACATATCTTTGTAGATATCCTTCCACTGAGCTGCCTCATCCGGTTTAGTCACCACGTGATCTACGTGCTGGGAGACAACAAGGGGGTGGAATTCTACCGATGGGAGCCTACATACATACTCTTGTCACTCGCTCATGCTCATCTACTGTATGGAAGTTCCTGCCTAGGGCCGCTCGTTAGGTACCTACTCAGTGCAGAAGGGATTGCTCCGTACACCCCCTGCTAGCCTTTTTGGGTCTAGCCTTGATTCTGAATTTTTATTTTTTGAAGACACGTGGACTACTAATTTTTAATATCATCACCCAAATAATCAGAATTTGAAGCCAGAATTGCCTTATAAAAATCATTATATATAGTCCTAAAGGCATTAAAAATTTGGCCTAGATTGCTACTTATTAAGGGCCCTTTATAAGCTGACTCTGGCATTGATTTTAGGTAGTATTTATAGCTTGATCAGTATTAGATTTTAGCACAAATCTTAATATCAGTTTAAGTATATTTAATAATATTTACTATGTAGGTATATATAATTAATTTTACTACGCAATTTTAATATCAAATTTTAGTTATTCTTAGCTGAATCAGTACTAAGGAGTCATAAAATGTATTATAAAATTGTTTTTAAATATTAAGGATTTGTGATTAATTTTAGTAGTATTTTTAGTGGTAAAACAATTTCCAGAGTTAGACCCAAAAAGGTTAACGTGGGTGTACGGAGCAATCCCTGGTGGCAGTCTGGCAGATCATTCGTTCCTAATTTGGCCTAGCTTCCCTGACAATCTATCTCCCTTGATCCTTCTGTTCTCCTCCGATTTTTTTTTAATTCCTTCATCAAGCTTCCTCAGACATTAACCGACCGTAGCTTCTCGGAGGCTAGCTGATTGGCCTTGAGCTGCCGACAATCCTCCAAGGAGGCTTGGATGCTCGCGAGGAGCGCTCTGATGGGAAATTCGACTCGGGCAACACTCGGAGAACCTGGCAGGAGGTCTCGAACTGCAATAGAAAGGGGTGCGTTTGGTGTCTGACTGTAAATCTCGCTCATGGAAAGTTCGCACCGACAGGCACTTCGCGCAGGCTGGCCAGGGAAACAAAAAATAGACGTGGACACTGACGCGGCCGACGAGAGGGACCCCACGGGCCTCGTGCCACTCGATGATGGCTTTGGACAGCTGGTCTTTCGAGAGATGTCGGATTTCAGCATCTGACAAGCCCCAGTTGGTGGTTTCTGGTGTACGTGCCGGGGAATGCTCCTCGATGTCCACCAACAGAACCATCCTTGTGTTCCCTTGCGAGCCATCGAGGTATTGTCGAGCCTTGTCTAACAGACTCCCCGTCCGTTGGGAGACATCGACCTCCACAGCAAGGAAGGGAAACTCGGGGACCCCCTGCTTCCGGATGGACCTGTCCGGCTCCTTGCTCGACCCCTGATAGGGGCCCGCGAGGGTGGTTCCTACGTAGAGGGTTTGTTATCCAAGTCCAGTCGACAGAGTAGGGTAGGTCAGGACTTACTCACCGCTCCTGAGGCTCTGAAAACACAACCACTCTCTTGCTGCAACACCACTGCCACCTCATGCAACCAAGTGCCAATGGTTTCACAGCTGTCCTCGTGCAGGTGGCCATTCAGAGACTTGATGAATGATGTGGCCACTGACGGAGTCGTACTCAACACCCCGGATGTCATCTTTATCTTTCAACCATTCCTGGTATCCGAGCGGAGTAACGTGGAGTTTCCGGATTTCAAGACCGGTAGGAGCTACCTCCCGGAGTTGATCGACGATGTCCTCTGTTAAGTCGGAAAGCAGATCAACATCCTGGAGGATTTTCTCCGCTGGTACGTCGTTCTCTGTGTCCATGGTGGAAGATAGCGCGCGATTCTGGTTGCGAAGGCTGGTGAATAGTTGGGATACCAGGTCATATTTATAGTCGCCAAAAGCCCGCGTCCTCGTTCCCTTCAATGAGTGCCGGGCTTGACTGGATGGGACTTCCAGATGCATCCAGGCCAATGGGCTCCGAAGATTGGGCCTTTTGAATTGAGTCATTGTTGAGGGACTTCCAGATAAACTCCAACCCCCTTCCCCGCGACTAGAAATTTGAGCCATTCCAGGTGCTTTCGAGGGGTGATATTGGGAGGAATCGTCCAAGACCTGGCAGATGACAGGTCCGGAGTCCATGGTTGGTATCTGAGTGGTCATACGCTATGCAGGATTGAGGTTTTTACCTCGGGCGTAAGGATCCCCCCTGGGCTTTGAAGACTCAGATCTCCAGCGACACAACAAACAGTAAAAAAAAAACCCCTCTTTATCGCCGTGCTTTATTTTCTTTCCCAAATTATGCAGCATGGTTGAAGAGCATTAATTCCTTTTAGACAGACAGATCCATGTTCTGCACTTCTTTCCTTTCTACGGAGTAATGAGGATAAGGGTACTCCGTACTTGTACTGTAGTACAAGACCGAATCATTAGTACCTCCTCTTTCCGTGCCCATCAAAGCTTGCCTTTATGAAATATGGCAAACATGGGACGGCAACAAAGAAAATGGCATATTCCACAGGATTCTACACAGAAACCTATCAAGAGAGAATCAAAGAACCAGAAGAAAGAACGGAACGGGTCAACAGTGTATGAGCCATAGTAGGCCCCCTCATATATGCAAGTAGAAGTGAAACATCCAGGGGTGAAAGAAAGAAACAAAGAAAGATGAAAGGGGAGCGGTGGGCGATGTTTTTATTTTATGCTCTCGACTAAGTCCAATAAGAGGTACCTTCGATTCCTTTGTAAATGATTGATGTCACACTCTGCACGGAGTATGTACAGTACATACATCCAGTGCTATACTATATATATCTAGTGTTCTAAGAAAGATGTGATGGAATTAGAAGTAGATCCCTATGACCAACATGATATAGGCTACAGGCCTATTCATCGAGTTCACAAAGGTATCTGACTCATCTCCTCCATTTTGTATGCATGCTAGGGCAATTATCATGCTCGTGACCTTACTGAACGTTATTAGCACAGGGATGCCTAGGGTGATCCTATCTTTATTGGTCTAGCCTAGAGCAGCCTATCTATCTTCTATCTATCTATCTATCTATTTACCGATATTTTCTCTATCTATGGAGGGTTTACGTATATTGTCTGGGTTAAATGAGCCAGGGCCTCCATTCTGAGCGTTGGCAGTGTGCAAACCGGATATTCGAATCCCAACTCCCTACAGTCCCTTTGAGAAGGACCGGACCTGCGCTCTTGTTGATGAAATTTGAGGGGGAAAAAAATAAAAAAAATTTTTCCTCAGTTTCCTTCCTCGAATCGTCTTACAGTTACATAAGGTAGTTAGCCTATTTCTTAGGCTAATTCCGGTGCATCTTGATTCGTTTTTCATTTTATATCGATATAAATAGATAAATAGGAAAGAGGTATAATACTTCGAAATATCCGCCATTTGCGTTGGAAGCATCTTTTGTTTGTCAATATATTGAGATTTAAGAAATTACTTTGTCAACAGACGACTGACATGGATCTGATCATCCACGTGACGCGATGATTTAGCGGAGGCATCCATGATTCAGCTCGTATCCAATTCACATGCTGCATTATTGATGCCAGCTGATCCACGGACAGCACGGTTCTCTTCAGGCATCACCGAACCAGGTATCGAAGACTGGCACCCATGGATCCGACTCGAGTGGAGATGATCTCGAGTTCGCCTACAACGGTCTAATCGATGACAAGATCTGTCGTCAGATCGGGAAAATAATTTATATTGATCTGGCACTCTCTCACCTGATGAGACTATAGGATTCATCACTGCATATCGGTCAACTGGCGGAAAGAGAATGCAATAACATGTCGTGGGCGCTTCAACCCATCCGCAAATTAATCGAGCGGTTCTCCGAAGCCCACGATCCGTCTCGTCAAGCACGAGCAGAGGAAAGAAGCCCCAGACCAAAATGGCCGCTGCCTTTTAGACGTGCCAAACCAAAAAGGCAGTTGATTTTGAGATTGCCCAACGAACTTCTCTTTCAGATCCAATCGCTGCTGCCTCTGGTCTCTCAGGCCTGCCTCGCGCTGAGCTGCAAGGCCTTCCTCGAACTGTCGGGTTCGGTGCTGAGCGATAAGGAATTTCGTAACCAGTTGACCGATTCACGATATGAGCTCCTCCCCCGACTGGAAGATGGCCGCTGGCTCTATTGTTCGCGATGTCTGAAGCTTCATCCTGCGGGTGAATTTCCCGAATACGAGCGAAAAGGAAGACCCTATCTGAGGAGCTGCATGATTTTTGCGGGCATTGTGGAGCTCTGTCCCTGTATTCGATTGACATTCCGGGATAAACTGCGGCTTGTCGAGCAGTTGAAGAAAAGCAATCATGACAGCGGCCATGTCTACACATTCCATGATCTCGGTCAAGGGGGCCACGTCTGGCATGAATGTTTGATGATGGATCATCAGGATCATCATGTATGGGCCGTCCGGATCAGGATCGTCCCTGTTCTCGAAAGCGGTCAGCTCCTCATTCACACCCAGTACGACATTGACCTGCAGATGGACCAGTGGCAGATGCTCCCGAGGAGACCAGTCATATGGTGCTGTCCCCATAACAGTGTTTTGAGGTATACATATACTCCACTCCCGGAAGATGCCAGTTGCCGTCTCTGTCCAACGTTTGTCCACTGTCATCCTGGCGCGCGTTCGAACCAGTACTCGGTCCGAGTCACCAGAAATTTAGGGGAAGAAGAGTGGCCAGCAGGGGAGATTTGGGCCAGGCAAAGAGCATCCACGTATAAGAGGTTGCATTATGTGGACTGGTAAGAGCTGCCTTTGAAACTGTCGATCCTGTCTGACCTGTGATCCAGGATGGTAAAGAGGTCGCAAAGGACGTAGATATCTACACATACTGTCGCCCATCAATAGACCAGATTGCCTCCAGCTTCTGTCGTCGAGTCACAACGATTAATTAATAATTCCCACCAGACAAGCCGTTAGCCCTTGTCTGTCTGCCTGCCTGCCTGCCTGTCTGGCAGTATCTAGATGATGGTTCAGTCTGTGTGTGAGGTCAAAGAAAGGGGTGTTGTGCCCGCCCCAAATCGAAACCCTGCCTGGCAGCTACAGTTGGTAAGCAATAGGTAGGTAGGTAGGTAGGTATCTGAGCGTACTCCTGGTATGAAGTTGAATTGCAGGACAGCAGTACTTTGAACTTGTAGGTCATTCTCCAGATTCTGCCTCTCACCCTTGCAATGATTTGTAGAAGTCTACCTTGCAGTTAGGACTAAGCTACGTTGTACATACACGCATGATGTACAGTCCACTGTACAGTCCACACATTTATCTTGATTGACGGTATCCTGATCTATTATATTCCTGCCTCCTACGCCTTCTTCGACTTGAACAGCGCCTCCTGCGTGTCGTAGGTATACTTCAGATCCAAATGCCAGTAATTCGCCGTCGTCGGCTTCGTGATCAACCAAGCCTGGTCCAGCACAGCCACCACCTCATCCGGCAACGGGCCCTTCTCCAGATCGCGCAGGTTGCTCTCCAGCTGGGCAAAGTTGCTGACGCCGATGATGACGCCGTCACTGCCGCCATCCTTGATGTTGAGCGCCGAGTGGTGCACCAGCCACCGCAGCGCCGTCTCCAGCAGCGTCAGCCCGTGTTTCTCCACCACGGGCTCGATCAGCCGCAGCGCCTCGAACGTCGCGTCCTTGAAGTAGCGGTTGCGGTAGTTGGGGCCCGTGCTGTTCTTGTCGCTGTACCGGCCTTCCTCCGGGATCACGTCTTTCGATTTGTACTTCCCGGAGAAGATGCCGCCGGCGAGGGGATTGTAGACGACGATTTCTATGCCGTAGCGGCGGCAGGCGTGGATGAGTTCCGTTTCGATGGAGCGTGCTAGCCACATATCAGTTTGACGTATTCACAGAAAAGAACGATGGATGAGAGGAACACACTGATAGCATTATACATCGCCTGATAGATAGTCGGCCGCACCCATCCCCTCTCATTACACAGCGTCACAATCTCCGCGACCTCGAACGCAGTATAATTGCTCAAGCCGAGCTGGACAAACTTGCCCTCGCGGTGCAGCTTATCGACTTCCTCCAGCGTCTCCGCAAACGGCACCGACCGATCCGGCGCATGCAAGTAAAAAATATCCACGCAGTCCGTGCCCAGCTCCCTCAGGGACGTCTCGAATTGCTGGCGCAGGACGTCCGGCTTGTGCGTGCCCGGCTCGCGCGGGTACACCTTCGTCGCGAGCTTCAACCCGCGCTCCTTCCAGCGCGCCTGCCGTGTGAAGGCCTCCTGCGCGCCGCCGATGTAGGCCCGCGCCGTGTCGACCTCGTGGTACCCCTGCTGCTGGAAGTAGTCCAGGTGTCTGTTGAGCTCGTCCAGGGACGTAATCCGCGCGCCTTTGGATTCGTCGGGGCCGAAGGTCATCAGCCCGAGGATGATGCGGGGTTTGAGGTTTTGTGCGACGAGGGGCATGGTGATTGCTGAGTTGACGCAAGGTTTTTTTTTTCTGGTTATTGGTTTTTGTCTTTTTAAACAAAAGGTAATCTACAAGTTGGATAGAGAATGAAGTGAAGCTGAAGCAGAAGAGGGGCGCCCATTGCGGGGAAGAGGGGTTTATCTATGTAGGGGGAATGTTGATATCGGCTCTTCTTTCTTCCAATCGATTGATTCCTTTCGAGAAACGGGCTTATTCTAGACCGTAGATCGTACCACCCAATAGATATAAATAATAACGAGCCCCTCAGTAAACAGTGAGTAAGTTACCCCAAATCAATGATTATTAATTATTAATCTTGGTCTCGTGTATCCTATCCCGCACGCGATGGCGTCACATTGCATTACTAATCAGCATTGGCCAATGGACTTACAAGAACCTTTTACAATACGGTATCGATCCATGGATATCAACGTGATTTTATCAACCTTTACTGGACGGGGGAAATGGTTTATATAATTAGAATGAACTTAGATTCTACATCAATCAGGATGCCGACTGAACTGCAAAGTTTAGTTGACAAACAAACTGGCATCATCACAAGGCGTAATATAATTCCTCCTTCCCCAATTTCCAACCTATGTAATTATGATTATTTTTTTTTAGAAAAATATCTCTCCAGTCCTTTTTTGCTTTCTAAAAAGTAAAAAGTAAAAAGTAAAAAGTAAAAAGTAAAAAGTAAAAAGTAAAAAGTAAAAAGTAAAAAATAAAAAATCGAAAATAAAAAAAATCATAGATTATCTCTCTTGATCGATGATTCGACAAATACACTATTCTTTCTGGGATAATATCATATAATATACAGTATATAGTATGTACTGTACAAGCTGGAACTATTCATTCGAAGATGAATAAGAATTCTTTGGAACCTCACGTTGGCAATCAATCTTTTTTTTTTGTACGGTGGGATCGTGATTGGAGGAGATTCTTCATGGTAATTGATATCTATAATTATGAATAAAACCAATTGTTCTCTTATTAGTAGTAATTAAATTAATAATAATTGTGGCATATATATTAATTTAAAACATGGCACCTTAGGATGGATAGATTAAATTGGTAGAACTATTTATTGACAATAATGGTCTTGTTTTTTTTTTTACACAGTTAGTTCAACAGTCAAATGTCAAATAATATTTCTTTGTATATATATATCAGGGTTAGTTTGCTCTTTTTATTTCACCCCATGCAGGAAGCCAACAGAATAAGTACATACGTAGTCCACATCAGGTTTATATCAGCTGTCACGGCTTCAAAGTCGAGCTCGGGCTCGCAACCGGGGACAGGCTGCTTGAGGACGGTGGCCTTTTTTGTTTTGAAGACGACGCTGCTTGCCCCGAAGCCGATGTTTTCCATGGTTTCCTGCGTGGGGTGGGCAAAAAGAATTGCTGTTTTCTGGGGAGTGGAAGGGGAACCGTAGTTATTGAACTCACTGCTAACATAACCTAAACTGACAGCGTCTCTTTACCCCGTTTATATCATGCCTTTCTGATGATGCTGATTACAACACAGTCGATTATTGTGAGAAAAAGAAAAAGAAAGGCATAACCCTTTCTCTTCAGGGTAACCCCTTGCGGGAAATTTTCATCCATGGCGACGGTTGCTGCAGCAATGGTCAGGAGATTTCTGTTGATCAGATAAAAGTCGTGTGTTCCTGGAGCCTGGGCCCTGGAGCCTTTGCCTAAGCCCTAGGTAACCCTAATCAGGATCTGGTTGGCGTACCTAGCAGAGTTTTACTTGATTTCTACCATTAAATTTTCTCCACAAATAATCCGCCATGGTCCTTCCTCTTGTCTTCTATTCTTTTCCAATCTGTTGTTGCCGCCAAGGATGCGATTTCTGTTCCATATTTGTTGTTTGTTTTGTTATTTATCGAGTACTTAACATCAAGATATTAGCGATTAGCATCAAGATACTACTATATTCTTTCAGATATTTTCCAGACTTTTTTTTAACACATTATAAGTAATCATCGTCATAGTTATTTATGCCTATTATTCATTGTTTACCACCAACCAATGCGATATATAGACTCACTACCTACTGCCTAACTTAGGGTATATTCCTGTTAGTTACTGTATTAGGTAGGAATAAGTATATTAAAAGTGGTTAATGACCTATTTATTTATTACATTGCAGCATATATATACAGTACATTGAGGAAAGAAACTAATAGAAAATGTTTCATAGTTAAATAGATACTCTACCACCGAATAAAAACACTCCACGAATATAGTAAAACACTGGAAATAGGTCAAAAAGGTACCTAATTTATACAATTTATCTAATGTCGCTACTATAGTCCGCCGTAATCATTGCAATGCGCATCTACCTAGGTAGGACAATTACAAGAAAGAAAAGATAACGGAAAAAAAAAAGAAAAAAAGAAAAAGAAAAAGAAACATCAGAGCTTAGCCTACTCCGCCCCCGCTTCTCATTTACGTATCTACTGCATTACGGGATACTTTTGACCCTTGCTTGGCCTGGTCCGGCTCCATGTTTCCGACCTGACCCCGCATCGACAGGCAGATCTATTGGCCATGTAGCCATGTTCTCTATACAGTACATGTACGCCAGCTATTACTACGGAGGTAAGTAATTTGTTCTGCACAGTATGTATAAGTTAATAGCCGACTCGAATTGCCTAGGTTAGACCCAGCTAGAGTTCTGACAGGGACAAGGAGGTCTCCTCACTGTCGGTTAAATATCAATACCTAGTTACTACCTTAGGTTCTACCAGCTAGAACTGCCGAATTGCGATCGCTGACTGGGTATACTAGGTACATATATTAACCGTTGTAGTGACTGTCTATTCCGTAGTGTAGATATCGTTCCTAGTCTATAACTTGCAGTATCTACATACGTATGCCAGACTATACGACACTGCTATAGATATATCTATCACGTCACGCATTGATCTCGTGTTTGGTTTGCTGGCTTGCTTTGACGAATTTATCTAATTCTTTATCTATCTACCCATCGATCGCTCTCTATATCTATCTTATTCCGGTCTACTCCTGCTTCTGCAAACAAGGAAAACCAGCAAGATGAACAGCGCAAACTCCACCTCCAATGCTGACGTCCGACTTCGTCAACCCCTCTACCTGCACATCAACGGCCAAGACGTCCCCGCCGCATCAAACAAGACATTCACCGTCTCGAACCCGCTGACAGGCGAACCGCTCTACGAATGTGCTGCCGCGGGGACAGCAGATTACGAAGCAGCCATCCAGCACGCGCACAACGCATACAAGACCTGGTCCAAGACGCCGCCGTCCACCCGCAGGCTCATCTTCCTCCGTGCGGCGGATATCCTGACCACATACCTAGAAGGCGATGCGCCTACCATCCTCTCCAGCGAGGTCTCTGCCGTGCCGTCCTGGGTCAGGCTGAATATTCTCGCTGCGGCGGCGCTCCTCCGCGAGTGCGCGAGCTTGGTCACCCATATCAAGGGCGAGATCGTCCCTGCTGAACGGCCGGGCACGACGATTCTTGTCATGAGGGAGGCTGTAGGCGTGATTTTTGCGATTAGTCCGTGGAATGCACCTGTATATCATCTGGTGGATTTACTCAGACTGCCTGCTGATGACTTCAGGTCAACCTCACAGCCCGCGCGATCGCAACACCGCTCATCTGCGGCAACACTGTCGTACTGAAACCATCAGAGTACAGCCCCAGATCGCAGCATCTGATGGTCCGCGCGCTCATCGAGGCAGGCCTGCCTCCAGGATGCGTCAACTTTCTCCCCTCCAGCGCGGCAGATGCGGCAGCCATAACGGAATTCGCCGTCAAGCACCCGCTCGTCCGTAAGATCAACTTCACGGGCAGCGACCGCGTCGGCAGGATCATCGCTGGCTGGGCAGCGGAGTGTCTGAAGCAGACGCTGCTGGAGCTGGGCGGGAAGGCACCTGTCGTTGTGCTGGAGGATGCTGATCTGGAGGATGCAGTGGATGCGATTCTGTTTGGCGCACTGGCAAATAGTGGGCAGATCTGCATGTAAGCTTGTCTCAGCAGGACGCATCAGATGAGATCAATCAGAACTGAATGGCTACAGGTCAACAGAACGAGTGATCATCCACAACAGCGTCGCCGACGCGTTCACCACGTTGCTGCTGCAACGCGTCCGCGAGATCAAAGTGGGCAACCATCTCGAAGACCCGACTGTGAGCCTGTCAGGCCTGTACTGCCCTGCAGCCCCCCAGCGCATCCTCTCAATGATCGACGACGCGATCGCGAACGGCGCGACGCTCCTCTTTGGCGACCGCAGCATCTCCGGACCCAACAAGACGATCCTGCAACCTCACGTGCTGGACCACGTGCGGCCGGAGATGGCCATCTTCCGTGACGAGAGCTTCGGGCCTGTCCTGTGCATCACGCGCGCCGATTCCGCAGAAGAAGCTGTAAACTTGGCCAATGACTCGGAGTACTCGCTCTGCGCGAGCGTCTTCACCAGGGATGTACTCAGGGGAATGGAGCTGGCGCAGCAGATCCGCGCGGGGAGCTGCCACGTCAACGGGCCAACGGTGTACATTGAACCGACGCTGCCGAACGGGGGGACAGGAGGGCGCAGTGGATACGGACGGTTTGGAGGGATGGCAGGAGTCGAAGAATTCACAGAGAGGAAGATTGTCAGCTTGGTTAAGCCGGGGATGAAGTACCCTCTTTAGCGGTAGTCACGCAGATGAGGAAAGAAAGGATGGTAGGCCAGAATAGGAGCAGAGTAGGAAGGACTGCTTGAGATCTCTGTTATGTACCTAGGTAGGTATTGCATACCTCTATCTATTAGTTCTTTACACTTAATGCTCTAGTATAAAGAAGTATCGTCTTCGGTAATATTTCATGAAATGTGCCCACTCCTTTTAGCAAGAGAGATACGTATTAATTGGCAAAGGAATTGTAAGGTCCATCGTAAGAAAGAATTTATAACTAGCATGGGATATATATAGCGAGAATCATGGAAAAGAATATATACCATATGGGTGGGAAGCCCTGGAAAGTAGATGATAAATTATGTCAAACTACCTAATAGAAGAAATATGGCAAGAAATATGAATGGGAATATAGTGAGAATCATAGCAAAGAAATAATATGGCTATGATGCCCGCCTAGAAAGGGTATAAATAGAAAAGCACATATATACCTAATCAACAGTTCCTGGCATGAACCAGGTAGGTATTATTTCGGCAGAGGTAGGGTCAGGACTCAGCTGCCTGACCCGTCTAGGGCTTAGAGCCCAGGGTTAGGGCTGCCTGCCTTGCTCGCTTACCCGCCATATAGGCAGCAGCTTGCTCACCCAGTTTCTCCCACAATCCAAGCTTCTTCTTTCCTCATCTTCATACCCGCTGAGCTGAGCTCATGCAGTTGAGATATTTGCTGCTCTTCAGACCGTCAACTTTACCAAGCAAAACCTCCTGCAAAGCTTGCTATCTGTCGATCCTTGTCAGAAGACAAAAACAAAGTGAGAGAAACATCTCCAGCTAAGGAATTTCTGTACATCTTCACCCCTCTTCAAGTCCACCCAAAAAGCGCTCAAAATCATTCCAGTCCGCAATGTGCTGAGTGACCGATTGCAAGGGATCGTTCCACAGAGGAGAAGAGCATGCTGAGAGCGCCTCGTCGGAGAAGGATGAGATCACTTGTGCAGCTTCTGTCAGGGCGTCCTTGTCATCTGGCACGTCGTATGCCGTGCGATTGTAGTCGAACTGGACAGCACTGTCGTCCATAGGCAAGGTTGCTCTGCTGTCTGCAGTGGAATCAGCAACGCTTTCTCCTGTATTTTGATTGGGATTGTGATTGCGATGGTTGTAATGACTATCGCCTGGCAGATATGGAAAATTGTCCGTATGACCAATATAAGGCGCAATGTCACCCGATATATTATATGTCGACATCGACGCATTTGTGTCTGTCTCCGCATTGACAGTGCCAGTGAAATTTGGAGATCTTCCCACACGGATGGATGACCTCTCCTGACGCTGGTGGTGAAGCCTCGATCGTGCCTTCTTTGTCCGTTCAACTCTGACGGGATTCTCTCTCAAAGCCGGCCGCGCACGTCCTGTCGATTCTTGGTCTCTCCGCCGACTACCCGTCGTAGACGCCGTCACCGCATCTGCAAAATTCTCAACCACAGACGCAAACCGCTGCATTGTCGAGCTCTTCGTGACCGACTTCAGCACCAGCCAGACCTCACGGACCAAGGCGTTTGCATGACCCTTCATCGCCTTCTCCTTGTCGAGGTCCTCCCTCGACGCAGACGGGTGTGGAATCCACAGGATCCGCAGGAGAAGCACCATCGCTGCGGAATACGCGTAAAACACATCCAGCCATGTCAGTCCGTTGAGAATATGGAACCGGTCGAGAATCAGGATGAGCGTCGCCAGACGGGAAGCGGAGAAGACGCAGCTACGGGCCAGGTGGGTGATTTCATTCGTAGCGACATCTACATCATCCCAAGGGTACGGCATGGCAGCTTGGCTGGCCGAGATGATCATTAGCAAATATGGCCGCGTGGCGAGGATCACCAGGCTGTGGTACTGAATGTGCAGGAGGATAATGCTGCGCAGATGATGGACGGGGTATTGAGAACAGTATTGACGCAACTGTGGTTCTGACGGGACGGGCTGTTCCAGTAATACTTCTGGCAACACTAGATGCGCTGGAAGGCTGTCTTCCCAGGCTTTTAGGTCGTTCAAGATTGCCTTTGGAGTCATTTTCTGAGCGGTCCCTAGACGGGTAGGTTGATACTGTACACTCATCGTCCTGCGCAGCTTACTTGCCAACAGCTGCAACTGGAAATTCCACTCCGTGTATCCCGGAGGCCCATTGGAACTCATCACGTCATCCGAAGGTGGCGAAGCGTTGACTTCGTCGTCGTCTACAGCAGGCGGCCGCCCCAGAGACAAACACAGGAATTGCTCGAAGCCGTACAAAGTGCACCATATGCGTTTTCTGGTCTCCCGCTCGATCAGGGGGAATGACCCATGGAGTTCCTTCCGATGCAGGCCGATGGCAACGGCAATGCGCGCCGCGCATCCGGCGAGGATCCAGGAGGCGTTGCGTTCGTTGATGCCGTGAAGATACAATGCGATCAGCAAGAGAGCCTGGACGTGCGATTGAACGCACATGGTTGTCAGACGGGGTAAAGCAGCTCGTGACATATTCCAGCATTCAGATTGGAGGGTTTCATAAGTGGAAGTTTCAGTAGATCTGTCGTGTCCAGGCAAGGCCCTTTGCAGGACGCAGCCAAAAGCTACCATCATGTGCAGACACACCAGCCAGCCGTCATCGGGTTCGTTGTCCGTTCTTTCAGCTTGAGAATTGACGCACGACTGAGATCGAGATTTTGACAGAAAATACCGTTCAAATTCATCCTGAAACATCGCCCGATGAAAAAGCGGAAAGTCAACATGGACGTTGTCAAAGTAGAGACGTAACAGCTCATCAAGCGTCCCTAACGGAAGATTCCTCAGACATGAAGCTGAACGAAGAGCCTCGCAGGACAACGTGGCAGCTGGATTGGATGTAACAGGTTGATTCGTCTCAGCAGTTGGATGTGGACTACGCTCCGATCTTGCCTCAAGCGCTTCAGCGACGTTGTCTGACGCAAACCGCGATGACGGATGACGTTCTGACACCAACTCTCGCAGCTTTGCGAAGAATGAGAGGCTCCCGGATGGTCCAATATAGTATGAGCGTCCGGACGTGTCTTGAACTAGACGAGGCGTGTCATGGATCTGGACCTGTTTAGTTTGCCCTGGCCCATTATGGAAGTTTGCTGGAGATGCATGCGCATCTGCGGAAGATAGATCCCTGGCAGAATCTTTTACTAGATCATCCTGACTTGATGGCACCGTCGAAACCTCTGGCATCGAATAGCCCTTCCTGCGTCCCAGCGCGAGGAGGTCGGAGATAGTGGATACCGGTTCATCGGGGAAAGCACCCTTGACTATGGCTTCCAGACAACGCAGTCTACGACGTCTGATCAGCAGCGTACATATATCCAGGGTGCGTCTTACCGGTCACTGATCGTCTCGACGCTGCCATAGAGTCTCGTCTTGGGACGAAAGGTCGATACACAGGATGTACCGCTCTGCTGGCACGCCAGGCAGGCCTCTTCCGCTTTGGGACGAAGGCACTTACATCTTCGCTAGTATTCTTTCATTAGCTGTGCTGAAATCAGGTTGGGGGAAGTGGAGTGGAATTGTACAGCATACCTTTCTGCAGCTGTCACAGGAAAGCTGCGCTCTTTTCCTCAACTCTTGCGGCACACGACGACGAGCCTTCCGTGACTCCATAGCGGTGGATGTTGATATTATCGGATACTTGCACGCTGTCAATTCAATCGGAAAACCGAGGTGGTTGATAATGCGGAGTTGATGCGGGTTCTTGGATCCGGGGACGCAGATCAGCCCGCATTTGCCGAATGCCAATGTGGGGAGAGTTCAATACAGCAATAGTATGATGTATTCATGCATACAAACCGGCTTAATTTCTCGTCTTTGCTGAAGTTACTGTCTAGCAAGGTATTGAGATCTTTATCACATATGGCGGCGGCGACAGTCTTGTCATTCGTGACTCTCCCAGACAACTGGAGACTGGAGTACGACCTCTCGGACCAGCGGACACATTATAGATATCTATAAAGGCTCAAATCTACCATAGTAATTAGGAAAACGCTTAATGATTTTTTAAATCAAAAAGTTAGTGAGGGGCAATGCACTGATTTATTACCCAAATAGGCAGTTTGAATGTACATTACAGTACACATAAGAAAGGGATATAGGTAATCTCTGCAGGTCTCCGCAAGCCTAATAGTCTGACAAGACGAGATCTTGAACAAGGTAGCCAATAGTAGGGATGTAGCCGTCAATTCAAAAAATGTGAATGCTCTCAGCCGCCATTTCAGATCAGACACTAACTGGTAGAGCCTGCATCCAGCCATTGTTTGACGAAGAAGCCATGGAGCAAAGCAACAGCAGCATCACACAGGCAGTACCGCCGCCCTTGATCATTTCCCTAGTCTGGATTTGCGGTATTATAAAACACTGCGGCGCGATCAGCCTCGCATTAAAAGGAGAAGATCTAAATGATATCAGTGGCCTGTGCAATTTCCGGTGATCCACAGTACTGGCTGTAACAAGGTTGAGTTGACTAAACAGTGCTCTTCCTGGGAATTATTAATTAACAGTTCAACAGTCCCTTAGGTAATTACTCCCCGTATGTACCCCATGTACAGTCCTGCAGGGATTCCCCGGGAGCATGCTTCCAGCCAACAGACTTACCCTAGACTATGCAATGCAATCAATGAAGTGGGAGTCAGGCTCCCGCCGGAAAAAGAAAAAAAAAAGGAGGCTTTGATCTCTGAGCTTTCGAATATTTCCTAATTCTGATTTGATACCTGTCTGTAAGATTGTTTCAGTTAAATAAGGACATATAAGAATCCCATCTGCGGAAGTATTCAAGGCCGTCGGGATCGTGGTATCTCCTCCTCATGCTCTGCAGGCGGTTCCTCTAGCTATCTTACAGTCTTCAAGATGCCCACCGCAATCATCCCAAGGAAGATCCTCATTGTCGGAGCCGGACTGGGAGGTCTTTGCGCTGCGCTCGCTCTCCAACAGGACGGCCACCGCGTCACCCTCATTGACGCCGCACCTGAATTCGTCGAAGTAGGACTCTTTCCTCCCTTATTTTGATAAGATTGATACTGATGCTGTCAGGCCGGTGCAGGAATCCGCATCCCACCGAATAGCTCCCGCCTCCTCCTCCGCTGGGGCGTCGATCTGGCCCAGATGAAGAAGTGCGTCTCTCGACGATACCACTTCGTGCGATGGAAAGACGGCTCCACGATCACGCAGTTCCCCTTCGACAACATTGTCGCGTCCTACGGCGCGCCGTACTATCTCGTCCATCGCGCGGACCTGCATGCTGCGCTGCTGGATGCGGTCACGCGAGCAGGAGTCGAGGTGTACACCCAGCAGCGAGTCGTTGCGTATGATTTCGACGCGCCGAGCGCGACGACGGCGGAGGGCAGGACGTGGACTGCTGATCTAATTGTTTGTGCTGATGGTATGGATGACTTCTGAGAGAGTGTTCTATTTTCTAATGACTTCAGGTATCAAATCCATTGCTCGACCTCTGCTGACCGGTCGACCGGACGTCCCTCGCGACACAGGCGACGTGGCGTATCGCATCCTGATCCCGGGCAACGAGCTTCTAGCGGACCAGGACCTTGAAGACCTGATTACCAACCCAGCCACAACCTCCTGGTGCGGCCCTGACGCGCATCTGGTCGGATACCCCATCCGGGGCGGCGAGCTGTACAACATCGTCGTCTGCGCGACCTCCCACGGCGAGACGACGGACGATGTCTGGGTGGTGAAGGGAAATAACGAGGAGCTGCGCCAGCGGTTTGGCCACTGGGAACCTCGGATCCAGAAGCTGTGCTGGCTGGCCCGCGACTTCATGAAGTGGCGGCTCTGCGATCTGCCTATCCTGTCGACCTGGGTCCACCCGTCAGGCAAGGCCTGTCTGCTAGGTGACGCGTGCCATCCTATGCTGCCGTACCTGGCACAGGGGGCTGCTCAGGCGGCCGAAGATGCAGCTGTTCTACGCCAATGTCTCGCCACGCACAGGGACACGCACGCGGCGCTGAAGAAGTATGAAAGTATCCGTCGACCACGGGCGTCGCTCATCCAGGTGAAGACACGCGAACACCAGTACATCCTGCACATCGACGACGGTGACGAGCAGGAGGAGAGAGATCGGCGGATGCGAATGGACGATGAAATCAACCCGGTGTTCTGGGGGTTCGAGGAGCGACGGAAATGGCTGTTCAGTTATGATGCTGAGTTGGTGGACCAAGACAACACCACCTGGCAGGGGAATGTTGCAGCTTCGTTGTAGTGGCAGATATTCTACTTATAAGAAATATTTATGATATATGTTTTGACGTTGACTGGGAAGATGTGTGTATAGAAAGTGATTATACTGTCGTTATAACAGGCGAATTTATGCTTCAGACATAATATAAGGCATGTTGCAGGAATAATATCCTTTCAAGAGAGCTATCTAACCAGGAAAAAAAAAAGAAAAGAAAAAGAAGAAGAATAAAAAGAGATAGAAACACAAATTTGCTCGTAGTAAATGATTTATTTCACTGTGATACCTATTTCTGCCTTCCGGACTACAATACAACCAGCCTATCGGATAGATTCTATTTATATACAGGGCAAGGTTATAGAACAGAATGGCATTCTCCATTTTATGTGCTTGTCATGCGTGCTTCAGCACTACATGTCCTTCACATCTTATTATAGACTGTACAGTACAAGCCTTACAGGTCTCGTTTCGCTCAACTGAGAAAGTACCTATAACATAGTCTATGCCAGGGACCTACCTACCATCTTATGTAGTTTTTTGTTATCTGCTTTCCAGGTGGGCTCCCTACTCATATTCCTTGTCATAATCCTTGATATAATTCTTGCTATGTCCATTAGGTACCTGATGCATAATTTCTCACCCATATACAGCCCCTTTGCCAATATATATTATCTCTCGCGAACAGGATTGGGTAGATTTCATGAATTCAGCATAGTATACTTAATACAATTTGTCAATGCTTAAGAATAGGGAGTTGTCACCAAAGAGGATATTTCCTTATAATAGAGAGAGGCTAAGAGGCTACCTCTAGGAAGGAATGCTACTCCTCATATTATGTGCATGTCACGCGTGCTTCAGCACTGTATGTTCTCCCTGTCGTATTACATATAATCTTACGCAGATTACGCAATTGTTGCCAGCATGGGAGCTCAATCTGTGTGTTTCCCGAATCAATCACCATACATATGCAATCAGCGAAACAGAGCACTTCTCAATTGGCAGGTGATATGCATGATAGCTGAGTGGCCAGCTTATCAGGACATGCATTACAGTGAGGGGTATGCCTGCTCCTCCCTCCTCTTTGAGGGGTGAACAATTCTCTCTGCACATGCTACATGGACCAGGGTACTCCTTAGCTGGTCCGGAATCATGCATCCGCTTCAATCTATCCTGGAGTAAGCACACACGTCAATTAATCCTTACCAACCAACCCCAACCAAGCTAGCAAGCTACGATGTAGGTACTCCGTACTAGTCTAAGTATACTGAGGAAATGACAGGCAGGATGCAGCTTTCGAACAGCATTCTCTATATTAAGAGCGTGATCCATCCATCCATCCGTTCAGCCAGTCTTATCAGATCTACTGCTTGTTTCCCCAGCTTCTGTTCGCTCACCACATCTATTTTTCCTACACCCCCATGCCCCTGGGCACACTTAGATGAATCGCCTCGAGGTTCATGCGTTTTATATCAATGTAAATGGAAATGACGAACCTGTCTTCAAAAGACCAGGAATGGTCATCAGATCAGGTCGAGAGTGCGCCTGATACTGTCCCGCCAAGTGACATTCCTCCCGATGAGGAACGCAGGCTGCTGAGGAAGATGGACCTGCATATCATTCCGGTCCTAGTCTCGCTTTATGTGATGTCCTTCTTGGATCGGGTCAATATTGGTGAGAACATAGACTTCATTAACTTCCATGTTTCCACAGAAAGGCTTTCTTTTCTTTTTCTGTTCCTGTTTGTATTCCTGTGTCTATTTCCTACTAATGCAGCCCAGGAAACGCACGACTGTTCCATCTAGAATCCGACCTCGGACTCCAAGGCAACGACTACCAGCTCTGCGTCTCCCTCCTCTTCGTCACCTACATCCCCCTCGAGCTGCCCGTGACTGTGCTCCTCAAAGCCATCGGCCCCAGGACCTTCATCCCCGCGGCTGCTGTCTGCTGGGGCGCCGTGAGCATGTGCACCGGTTTCATCCAGAATAAATCCCAGCTTATCGCCCTTCGCCTCCTCCTGGGCGCGTGCGAGGCGGGCTACTTCCCCGGCATTACCTTCTATCTCACCTTCTTCTACCGCCGCCGCGAACTCGGACTGCGCGTCTTCTTGCTCTTCACGGCGTCTGCTGTTTCTGGGTCCTGCGGAGGGCTCCTTGGGTACGCAATTGGTCATATGGACGGTATTCGAGGGTGGAGTGCCTGGCGATGGTTGATGATTCTGGAAGGCATCCCAACTATCCTCCTTGGCATCACGGCGTACTTCGTCCTGGCGAATGATCCTGATACGGCCACCTATCTCACCCCTCGGGAGAAAGTGCTGACACGAATCCGTCGTGAGCTGGATAAAACACCCCTCGACGGCGGCGAAAAGGTCCAGTGGGACCAAGTTATGGAAGCTCTCACAGACTGGAAGGTCTGGATCCTCTCCCTGGGTCAGCTGGGCGTGACGGTCATGCTATATGGATATTCAACCTTCCTGCCCACGATCATTGAGGCCCTAGGGTATTCAGGGGTCCAGACACAGCTACTTACAATTCCGTGCTATTCCTGCGGTGCCATCGTGTACTGCATCATGGCCTATTTTTCCGACAGGGCAGGTCAGCGCGGCATCTTCGCTGTCGTTGCATGTCTTGTCTCCTGTACTGGGTATGCCATCCTCTTAAGCACATGGCAGTACGGCGCTGGGGCGCAGTATGCAGGCTGCATCATCGTCGCTATCGGGCTGTACGTAGCGGTCGGGATCCCCATCACCTGGATGCCAAACAACCTGCCATCACACTACAAGCGCGCGACAGGGCAGGGGATGCTCTTTATGCTGTCCAACTTCGCGGGAGTGATCTCATCATATATCTACCTGACGCAGGACGCGCCAAGGTACACGCTCGGCCACGCCGTCATGCTCGGCTTCGTCTTCTACTCTGGCTGCACCTACGCTATGGTGTCGATCCTGCTGCGGAGAGAAAATAAGAAGCGAGACCGGGGCGAGCACGACTGGATCCTTGTGGGCAAGAAGCAGGAGGAGATCCTGAAGCTGGGGGATAAGCATCCTTCGTATCGATATATTTATTAATCATACACATACACACATTAGGTCGACTGTATACAGAGCCCACTCTAGAGTAAGCCTTCAGATGAACGTTTGCCGTCATCCTCGTCCTGTATCATTCAAACGGTCATTTCGTCCCCGGAAGCACCAACCGCGGAGTCGCTTTTCTCTTCTCTCCAGCGTCAACTGATGGAAGAATTCTTTTCGTTCAAAGATTAGCGAGCGACTCGGTCCCCAATTGCTCTTCTCACGCGGAGGCCTGGGAGCGGTATCCCCCATTCCATAGCGCATCCGATAGCTAGATTCAAACGCAGGGGGCAAATAATACAGGAACTCGTTGTTATCCCGCGGATCGACGATGGAAAAGCCATACATCGATCTCCGTGGGAATATACGCACATAACTCACACCAAACCGGGTGTAAGGAGGAGTCTTTTCGAAGAAGGCATACAGCTGCGCAAGTCCTCGATACTGGATCGGGTCGTTATCCAGAAGATCTGGTAGCCCCGGGACTGGTGTTAGATGCAGAATGCCCCGGAGGCACAGGCTAAGAAGGTAGTAAACACGCTTGCATTCCTCCACTTCGAATGGGTCATACTGCGTCCAGAACAGATCCTGTGCCCACAGTCGTTCTTCCCAATCTGACACGCTATCGGAGGAATCGCCTGGCCGGTGGAAGAGCTCTGCGAAGAGCTGAAAGCGCAGCAGAGCACGATGCAGGCGAAAGTTTGCTGGCGCCAGCCCTGGAGAGCAGATAAACCATCTGTGATCACCATCAAGCGTGAATGCCCAACTGCAGAACCTGAGGAAGAACTCCACTGCCTGAACAGTTCTTACCATGTAGTCCAGCGACGCCCGAGTAGGGATACGCTTGTTATTGTTAGTTCGTTGCTCGTACTTGCCTTGTTTCCACAATGGCACTGGAGAAAAGAGGCCAGTTGGTCCTTGTCCAAAGGCCCCAATCGAACGAGCTGAAACGATTGCATACATATACTGTGGAAGCTCTGCAGGCAAGGACCGGTTGAGAACTGCCCTGATGATAGAATGGAAGGAAGCTATAAATGCTGGAGATAGATGAGGCAATGTGATCAAGAGCGTTTGTAAGGTTGAAATATTCTCTAGATTAGCCATGATGATCGCGTGTATTTCGTCTGGAAGGCCAAGGAAGCAAACATAAGTGGTGAAGGAATGCTTACTGGGAAGAGAAGTCAGAGACATTCTGGTATGAAGATAGGGGGAGTACTGGTGAATAACAAAGATGCTTTCAAACTCGGACTTCTTATCAGGAGTATTGTTTAAACTGTATGGCAGAGAAGCAGTTGTAGTGATCTCGATTGTCGATTTAACAACTCTGATGCCTGCGCTAAACCATCCTGGCTGACTGACTCATACAAGCATCGTAGCCTGCTACCAAATATTCTAGTTGACAATTTAAAAGAAAAAAGCGTCTCATTTGAGGAAAGTCGGATCCTTTTTGGAATAGCAGTCTGGCCCTCCGTGACGGTTCCAAGGTTCAACAATAGGCAGAAAAATATCCAATTCTATAAATACCTACCTAAGAAAGAAAAGGGCAAAAAGAGGAAGGCACGTCTGCGTGAGCAGGACTTTTTTGTGCTGTACATACAGTACATACATATTGATCTGATCTGACTGCTGGAGAACAGACAGATAAGACGATGATTGTTATCAAAATGAATCTCTGCTCTTTTTGACCCTAACTTCCTATAATGCCAGTACAGTAATCCGGAGGCTTTGTTGACTTTACTATCCCAGTAGTACATATCTGTTGACTTGGCAAGAGTTGTTAATCAATTAATGATCTCTTCTACCAACGACTCCGAATAAAGGCATCAGGAAAGGGGGGAAGCCAACTGAGTTAGTGAGTACCTAGGTATATGTGCAGTTAATTAGTTGATTAATCTATAAACAGAGAAGTAGGTAATGGCTAAAGCACTACTGTCGTCTGACAACTAATAAGTAGCACTTAAGCTGCTCTTTCCGCCACCTGGGATGCCATACAGCTAAAGAAACGATCCTGGGCTCCTCTTCCACTTGACGAATGCATCGCTTGTGATGAACCAAGAGCCGGGCTTCGATGCTGGATTAACTTGTTGTGTGATAGCCATTTTTGAATCTGCCATGCCTTGTCACCTATTTGGGTCAACATTGACCTGTGCTACCCCCGGAGTTCACAAAGAAGATGGCGCCAAAGTTCTGCGCGACTTGAGCCCCATGGTTGTTGCTTCCCGTAAAGACCGGTTGCACGTAGTTCCTTATCAAACAGAAAGGAGTCTGAGTCCGCATGCTTTCTGTTTCGAAGGTTGTGCAGCTGCCTGCAACATCATATCATGTTCTGTTTCCGACAAGACAGAGCCGCGCTGGAAGGCTGGATGCGTATATACAAGGCTGACTGTGTCTCTCGTAGCCACCTGCTTCATGGGTGATATCATTTTTGTTCCTATTTAGACCTCCTACTATACATTTCGAGAAGGCGGCAATTTCCAGGATATAGCAAGAACTATAGGCAGGAATATAGGTAGGGAGCCCACCTGGAGAGTTGATAATATAAAAACGACTTCTATAGGAGGTACCTAGGCGTTTCATTTATAAGACCTTGTTTTTTTACTTCCACCACAGTAGGCTGTCAGCAGTACAGTACGTCTATAATGCCTAGGTTATGTCGTCAATATCACATCTGAAAGCGGGGTCGGGTGTCTGTATCCGGTTTGGTTGACCTTCTATCTAAGGCAACCTACCTAGGTAGGAATGTGAGGTGTAGGTAATTAATTACCTGATCAAGAATAGATGCTCTTACTAGATATTTATTTAACGTTATTACGTCCTTTTCTTAGTATTATTATTCTTTGATCCACGCGAGATAAAATGGTGATTTTGTCCCGATATAATTTAAACGTGGTCTTTCTTCTTCCTCTTCTCTCTTCACAAAAATAAATACTATACTATATATATATATATATATATACTTCGACAATGGCAACCCTCACAGCCACCACACACAGACAAGTCGCCATCAGCGACACCCCCCACCGCATCATCGTCCACCACGAGCCCCTCCCCCAGCCAACAGGCACGCAGGTCCTAGTCCGTCTCGAAGCCAGCGGTGTATGCGCAACAGACCTGCACCTCGTGCGGCGCTCGATCCCGTATCTGATGCCCAAGGCTGACGTCCGCGTCTGCGGCCACGAAGGGATCGGCCGCATCGTGCAGCTGGGTCCGGACGTAGACTCCACGAAGTGGAAAGTCGGCGACCGCGTCGCCCAGCGGTGGATCTACCGCGTGTGTCGCGAGTGCGAGCCCTGTCGGAGTGGGCAGGAGCAGCTGTGTGAGAGGCGGGTGGTGAGTGGGAAGGATGTTGGGGGGTGTTGGGCTGGTAGGTATCCATATTCCTGAAATATGATGCAGATATATCTCTTGGATCGTAGTTTATAGAATGCTGTCTGATTAATGATTCTGGTTTAGACTACACCCTGGTCGATAGCGAATATATGCTCCGTATCCCGGAGGAGGTGAATGCGGCGGAAGCTGCGCCCATACTTTGTGCAGGCGAGTCGATTCTTATAATATTGAATGTGGAATATACACTCATCTCGTCTCGTTTTGCATTGTAGGAACGACAGTCTACCGGGCGTTGAAATCGGCCCAACTGGCTGTCGGGCAATGGGTAGCAATTGTAGGTGCCGGAGGGGGGTTGGGGCATGTGTAGGTTGCCATAACCCTTGCCATTTTATAGACTATTTGAGATCTGACTTGACAAACCACAGGGCCATCCAATATGCAAAAGAACAGAGATTACAAGTCCTCGGAATCGACGGGGGAGAGGACAAGGCTGCTCTCTGCACCAGGTTGGGTGCCGATGCATTTGTCGACTTCACCAAGACGGAGGTATATACATGTCGACATACGTTTTGAATAGGTAGATCCTTTCACCATGTACACTGCTGACTCGTCAGGATCTCACCGCCGATGTCCTTCGAATCACCCAAGGTGGCGCCCACGGCGTGCTAGTGACCAGCTCCAACCCCCGGGCGTATGAGCTGGCTGTCACGTATGTTCGCAAGATGGGCGTCCTCGTCTGCATTGGCATTAGTAAGTGCCACCATCACATAAATAGTGGTAGTAACTTATCGACTGACGGTGGCTACCAGCACCAGAAAAGATGACCTTCCCCATTGGCCCCGAGTACTTCGTCGCAAAAGGTGTTCGTCTCTCGGGGACCAGTACGGGGACTATAGCCGACACGCAGGAGGCCCTCGACTACCTCCGCAGGGGGCAGGTCAAGCCCATCGTCGTGGAGAAGAAGTTGGACGATATCCAGGCGTGCTTGGAGCAGCTGGAGAAGGGGGATGCGGTGGGGAGGTTTGTCGTTATTTTTTGACTCAATCCATTTGAAATTACATGGACATGCGTGTGATTGCGAATGCTGCAGGCTATTAGTTAGGGATTTGCATCAGTGAGGGAGACAAATATTAGTAAGGGATAATAGTAAGAACTATAGCAAGGAGTATAGGTAGGGAGCCTGCCTGGAAAATAGGTAATAAATACTACGTACCTAATACAAGAAGTATGGTGAAGGAAATATTATAAGGAATATAAGCAGGGAGCCTAGATGGGTAGTAGATAATAAATACTACCTAATATAAGAAAGACAGTGAAGAGAAAATATTATAGGGAATATATACAGGAAGCTCGCCTAGGAAGTAGATGATAAAAAAACTGCTCATATAGTAGGTACCTAGGCCTGGGGGCCAAGAGTCCCAGACATAGAATAGAACAACGTAAGGCTTGAAGTATATGATATAATATATCAAGATATGTACATGTGTACTATGTAATTACTAATCCACTGCATGAGGGTCCCCTACGCATGATATCAAGGAATTACAATGACAAGGGGAGATACCTGAATACCGGATTAAATAAGAATAACGATATTAATATTACCATTCATATTCATACCTCACACCAACTCAGCTGGCATGGGTTCATACCTGTGTCGACTGTGTCAGAAGGTATTCCTCCGAAGTGAGTTCCATATATTGCAAGCTTAAAGATGCCCACCTTTCCCTGTATATACTATGTACTGCCATACCAGAAAAATAACAGGTTGTGATCAAGCTACTAACAGCACCACAGAAGACCTACGAAACCGCCACACGCAACGATGCTCCACTGCCGGGGGCAAGCCGCGCAAATCCAAGCGGAAGTCGTGTCTCAACTGTGAGCAGATGAAACTGCAATGCAGTCTTAGTATTCAATCCTGCTGGTGATGCTGAGATAAAGGCACTGTCTACAAGGATGGAGCAGGTGGAAAGACACGGCAACAGGAGAAGTCTTCAGGAGAACTCATGCCTGACAATGTTAATGCTAATGGACTATCATTGAGTGTGCAGGATGGGAATGAAATAGTTTCTGCAGTGGACCATTTACTTAATCCGGGTTCTCTATTGTCGACTACGACTACTGCTACTATGACTCTAAACCTCAGGATAAGCTATTTGTATTTTGTGTACAGGATGTTCTCTTCTTAGAGACTCTTGACAGTAGGTTTGATATCTCCCTGCTAGACGACACGTATAGGAATTTATCTACTCCTGTCTCCACTAATACTTATGCAGTGGAGTGGCAGCATCACTGGCCATTATACTGTTCTGACTTGCTGCCAAGTATAATAGATTCCAGAGTACAATGAAATTTCTCTATTAATATGACCTAATCACTACTAGAAGGGTTCAATTCTTACTGATGATTAATCAATAGCAGCATCATGGGCCCCTATTAATGGATTTGCTGGTAAGAATCTAGACAATATATATCTATTAGATGGCTGGACTCGTAGAAAAGAATAAAGACATCATATTATGTTCCTAGTTTAATTCAGCATGCCTGATATAATAGTAACATTAATAAATGTAGATGACTTAGAAGCTCTATCAAGAGTATATAGCCCTCCTAAAAGACTACTCTAACTTACCTAAGAGCGATAGTAACGAGCCCAAATACTATACTAGAATATCTACCTTATTAACATGGTCAATAAGCTTGCCTGCTATATAAATACTAACATAACCATATAATTCTATACTCCGGAGTAAACCATTAGATAATAAGCTCATCCTTAATATGGCCCTCCTCACCCTAATACTCTCTAGAAAGCCTATACAGCTATAGAGTTTATAAATATATAGGCAGGAATTAGTAGAGAGAATTAGGAGGGATTGACTCCTAGTGATGTTTCCGATCTGAATGCATGATCTCAGTGGCGCAGTCACGTGGTCGTTCCCCAGACGCGGGCCGCCAGTCCCCAGCCGTTAATTAATTAATGAGACGACTCCATAGTCTAAGCCAGGAAATCAAACCAATCTCCGCAATGAACTCGACCGTAATGACCTTCCAGTGAAGGACGCATTGTGGAAATTTCAGACGGCTGTCTAGACGCTGTCTGATCCTCTCGTGTGACCGGCAGCAGTTCTGCTGGTTGAACTCGTGGCCAAATCAGATCAGATCATGAGCCCTGTGAGCTTCATCTCATTCAGCCAGACCGACAGCGTCCACCGCCGGACACACGAAATCCGCTCCTTCCAGCTGCAATTACACGGATGACTTCGCCCATTTGTCGATCTTCACGTTCGCTCTTTTCGCCCATCCCTCCACGGTCCTTACTGGACGCCGACGGCCTCCGCCGGTGTAATCCGATATTCACGACCGCCGTTTCTTCTCCCACCTCTTTAAAACGAATTGACGCCCATTGAGCCATTGTGGCTTCAGCTTCAGACAATCCAGGCCTGTCCGGCCCGAGCGGAGGGTTTAAGGATTCTGGCAGGTTGAGGGATCACCAACACGATTGGGACGACGACGACGACATGGCCATAACGCGTCCGCCGCTGCATCGGCCAGGGGATGTCCGGTCACAACAACCCTTGCTGAAAGATGAGCGCCGGGGACGGCTTTCCAACACCTTCTCGGAGCCTTCCGAGCGAGGATCGGCTCGGCCAGTCTCTCGGAGGTCGACGCTCCGGAGTCGAACGCCGGACTATGAAGCGAAGAACGTGACCCGCAGGAAATACATCTACGCGGCGGGTTTTCTGCTCCTCAGTCTGGTGAGCTTCGTCGTCCAGACAGAGACGGCCGTGTATATCCAGCACGAGCTCCACTGGGACAAACCATACTGCATGCTGTAAGTTCAGCATGCTCTTTTTCGGTTGACAGACACTCACGATTATAGCTACCTCACACATGGTTCCTGGGCACTCCTCTGGCCGGTTCAGTTGATCATTCTCCGGATCCAAAAGCGGACGCTGTCGTGGGACGCCTTCTGGCGACGACACGTCTACCTGCTGCGCACGACGGCGCAGATGGTCGAGACGCAAGACCTGCATCTGACGTCGCGCGACTACCACCGATTGCCGGTGCCGTACATGTTGAAGACGATTGCGTTTATCACGAGCGCGCTGACCATTGCGGGCGGTTCGTGGTATGTCGCCGTCAACATGACCACGCCCAGCGATCTGACGGCCATCTACAACTGTTCCGCCTTCTTCGCCTACGCGTTCTCAGTACCTCTCTTGAACGACAAATTGCGCTTTGACAAGATCTTTTCGGTGATAGTGGCCATTGTTGGTGTGCTGGTGGTTGCGTACGGAGACTCGGGTGCCCCTGACGACACGGCTGGTACCGGGTCGGAGGGGAGGCACGAGGCCGACAGTCGCACGCTGGGCAACATCATCATCGGGATCGGCAGTGTGCTGTATGGGCTGTACGAGGTGCTGTATAAGAAATACGCCTGTCCGCCGGAGGGCACCAGCCCGGGGCGGAGCATGATCTTCGCGAACACGGTGGGCAGCCTGATCGGGTGCTTCACCTTGTTCGTACTATGGATTCCGCTGCCAATTCTCCACGTGCTGGGTCTGGAGACCTTCCGCTGGCCGACCGGCCAGGCGGGATGGATGCTGCTGATTTCTGTCTTTGCCAATGCGGGTAAGCATGCTGAAATGACTGTTGCAACAGATCATTACTAACTGGTTAATAGTTTTTTCTGGCTCCTTCCTCGTTTTGATTTCGCTCACCTCTCCTGTCCTGTCTTCCGTCGCCGCGCTGTTGACCATCTTCCTCGTGGCCATCGTCGACTGGATGCTGACCGGCAAACCACTGTCTGCGGCGGCTATCACGGGCGGCCTCCTCATCATAGCCGCGTTTTTGCTGCTGAGCTGGAGCACGTATCGCGAATTAGACGAAGAGCGACGACGACGGCTGGCAGACGAGGGGCCGGATTCGGAGAGCGATGAATAAAGATAGACTATGGACGCATAAAAGCATCTTTTCTTTTCATTTTGTTTTCCACGCATGATCTAGAGTGGGCGTGCCTTTTCTGGTCGTTTCTTATCCAACCTGGCACGGGTTGGCGGCTTGCTGTATATGCTCTGGGCATCATCATCATCATTCGGGTTTTGTCTTATCTATGTTCTCGGCGGCTACATATGATTAATATATAGATACATACATGGCATTTCCTTTCTCCTGACATACACCGGTCATGTATGGTGGATAATATTCATAGAATAATGTTTTATTTTGCTTATTTGCTGCAGTGGTTGATAATGGCTGGATACATGGATAGATCATGTGGTGAAACTGACTACTATTAAAATGGATATCTTCGCAAGTGACTATGATAATTAAATTAAGGCTATCGATCGATCAGTAAGTAAAGGAAAATTCTCTAGTTGGTAGGAAGTTTTCATATTTATCGCCAGATATTGTCAGGATAATAGTGGCAGCCTGCGCTAAGCCTCATTGGGCGGGCGCATCGTCACCTCTCTCCCTCTCACTACTCCGTCCTCCGACACAAGACAGCACAAGCAACGGGGAAGCGCACGCAACCCCTCAGCAGCAACAACACTCACTGTTTCCTTCCTTTCTTTTTACTCCCTTCTCATTTCTCTGTACATGTTGAATTCCCGATTCCTCGTATAGTCCAGAATAGAATTCTAACAAATTCAATTCCCAACCATGGCCAGCCCGCCCATCGGTGAGTAGTACCTCAACCTAATTAAATACCAGCTGTCCGCAGCCCAGCCCAACTAACAGCTTCTACAGTCCTCGACGGAGGAACTGGTTTCCTCAAGGTCGGATATGCGGCGCAGGTATGTCATCGTCTATCTCTTCGTCGTGCAGCTCCCTGACCATCGTCTGTCAGAACTTCCCCGAACACCAATTCCCCTCCATAGTGGGGCGGCCAATACTACGGTCCGAAGAGCAGGCGGGCGATATCGTGGTCAAGGATATCATGTGTGGCGATGAGGCGGCGGCCGCGCGGTCGATGTTGCAGATTAGCTATCCGGTAGGGAGCAGCTGAGTGGATATCCATTAGGGGACCTGCCTGCTGACTGCTGCAGATGGAAAACGGCATCGTCAAGAACTGGGAGGACATGCAACATCTGTGGAACTACACCTTCTACGAGAAGTTGAAGATCGACCCCACCGGCCGAAAGATCATGCTCACGGAGCCGCCCATGAACCCGCTCAAGAACCGCGAGCAGATGTGCGAGGTCATGCTGGAGGGGTACAACTTTGGCGGCGTCTACGTGGCGATTCAAGCGGTGCTGGCGCTGTACGCGCAGGGTGAGTGCCGTCAGGTACCTGTTTTATATATGCAGCCTGCTGACTGACTGCTCAGGCCTCAGCAGCGGTGTCGTGGTCGACTCCGGCGACGGCGTCACGCACATCGTCCCCGTCTACGAATCGACCGTGCTGAACCACCACATCCGCCGGCTGGACGTGGCGGGCCGGGATGTCACGCGGAACCTGATCGCGCTGCTGCTGCGCCGCGGCTACGCGCTCAACCGGACGGCCGACTTCGAGACGGTACGCCAGATCAAGGAGAAGCTGTGCTATGTGTCGTACGACCTCGAGTTGGACAAGCGGCTGTCGGAAGACACGACGGTGCTGGTGGAGTCGTACACGCTGCCGGACGGCCGCGTCATCCGGGTCGGCAGCGAGCGGTTCGAGGCGCCCGAGTGTCTGTTCCAGCCGCACCTGGTGGACGTCGACCAGCCGGGCATTGCGGAGCTGCTGTTCAACACCATCCAGGGGACGGATGTCGACGTGCGCAGCAGCCTGTACAAAGCGATTGTCCTGAGTGGGGGCAGCAGCATGTACCCGGGGCTGCCGTCGCGGCTGGAGAAGGAGTTGAAGCAGCTGTGGTTGACGCGGGTGCTGCAGGGGAACCCCGAGCGGTTGAACGTGAGGACCTCGTCGAGCCTCCCTGTTGTTTTCAATGCGTGATACTGACATGACTGCAGAAATTCAAAGTCCGCATCGAAGACCCGCCCCGACGAAGACACATGGTCTTCTTGGGCGGTGCCGTCCTGGCCAATTTGGTAAGCCTTTACCCTAGCCGTTAGTAAATATAAGAAAGTCATATCGCTAATCTGATCTTGTTTTTATTTTAGATCGCCGACAAGGAAGACATGTGGGTGACGAAGCAGGAATGGCAGGAGCAGGGACCGCGTGTGCTGTCGAAGCTGGGTCCGCGATAAGATGATTTTGTAGTCTGACTACCTACCTAGTCAGATCCTCCGTAGTCCTTTATCACACCATGCCATGCCCGTGTCCGTCTGTGTCCGTGTCGATCCATGTCTATAGCATACCTACCTACTAGCACTCCTACCCTAGCCATAGCATAGCTTCGTTCTATGTGAGACCCAATCCAATCTGATGCAATCCAATCCGATTGATTGCCTACGTATGACATGTCTGTATCTCTCTCTCTGTCTCCTTTTTTTTTTGTCATTGCGCGTCACGTCATGACTCATCCCATTCAACATTCAATATAAATATATGATATACATACAGTATCCCTTTTCAAACATCCCCTATCAAGGCATGCTGATATCAAGACTAAGTTCGTGAAATGAGATGAGATGAGACAAACCAAAACAAAACGAGATGAGAATAAGTTGGGATGTCTGGTACAGTTAGTTCTAGTCTGATTATCGTCTCAGGTCTCTCTCCTGCTCATACTGCTTGCAAGGGATGATATGGATATACATGGATATAGATATGGATATAGACATGGAATATAGATATGAATATTAGGTCTAAGAATTAGACTACCTAGGTAGATAGGTAGATAGATAGATAGGTAGGCAGTATCGATTAATTGATTGCTCACGATCTATCTATCTATCAAATTATTGAAAAAAAAATATAAAATAAAATAGGATAGGATAGAATAGAATAGAATAAAACCAGGACAGACGGGATGCTCAGTCCATCACGAATCTTGATCTTGGGAACTGGAAACAAACAAAACAAAATGAAAAGTTCAGAACAAAGATAAGACATATATTATAGGACAGGGATAGAGATAGGGAAATCACCCAACCAGCCCAGCCCAAGCAAATCCGTCTACCTATCATATACAGAGTACATACACATGTATGTATATTACATACAAATACCAATGAAAGCAGCGACACGGCTGAATCTTCCCATCTGGAATCCCATTATTACATCACCTCATCTCATTCATGCCAAGCTATATCCTGTATATTATTCTTTTATATATCTGTTCACTTCCCACCCTGCCGACTCTTCTCATTCCAGAACGCCAGCCCAGCCTTCTGCCTCAGAATACCGTACATCGCGCTACTGTCGAGACACTCGCCGGCGTACTCCCGCGCGGCCTCCATATTCTCCTTTGCCACCTCTACACCGGGAAGTTCCACGCCGTGCTCCTTGGCGATGCTGAGCGCGTGGTTGGCGTCTTTGATGGCGAGCGAGACGCCGAAGCCGGGGCGTTGGTCGAGGGGGGGAGCGTAGGAGCCCGTTGTTAGGCTGGTGTAGGTTAGCTAGATAGAACTGATGAAATACCAGAGGGAGATATGGGACAAAAGAAGCATGAAGACAGGCATACCGCTTCGAATACCCCCCCGCAATCGCCCCAAACGCCTCACTGATAAGCTCCTCCATCGGCCCCGTCCCTAGACCCGTCTTCTCCGCAAATACCTGCGCCTCGCCGACCGTCTCCATCAAGCTGACAGTAACAATGTTGCCCGCGATCTTCAGCAGCGACGACCTGGTCGCGTCCTCGCCGCAGTCGATCACCTTGCGGCCCATGACGTCCTGGATAAGCGGCTTGACGGCGTCTCGGGTGGCTTGGCTGCCGCCGCCGAGGGCGAAGACGAGCTTGCCGGCTGTCGCGATGGGGTTGCCGCCGAAGACGGGCGCCGCGAGGAATGACGCGTCGTGTGCCTGCAGGCGAGAGACGGCCGAGGCGACTGTCTCGGGGTGCACGGTCGAGCAGTCGACGAAGATCTTCTCCCGGAGGGAGGTGCCTGAGGAAATGGCTTTGGTGACGAGGCTGTCGAGGACGGTGTCGTTGGAGACCTGCGTAGTCATACAGTTAGCCAGGTGGAAATATTTCCCCCTCCATACCCACAGAGAAACACTGTGACTCCTATATCCATAGGTGATAGCTGATTGATGCCTACCATAGTGAAAATAATCCCACACCTCGCGACGACCTTCTCAAAGCTCGACTCGGGCTCGCCGCCCAGCTCACGCAGGGGATCGCCCCGGGAGAGCGTCCGGTTCGAGAAGACGAGGTTCCGGGCTTTCTTTGTTGCTAGATGGCGTTGCAGGTTGGAGGCCATGGCTAGGCCCATTGATCCGAGGCCGTACTAGAAGTCATGTCAGGATCAGTCAGGATGAGTATGGCTCGGGTGTGAGGAAGAGTAGTATCTAGTATGGGGATACGATATAGATATGGATATGGGTATGGGTATATGTAGACTTACCCAGCCGATCTGCGTGGCTGCCATGGTGGGTAGCTGAGTTGCTTTCGTCTATCGATCGATCTCTCAGTCAATTAATCACTTGTTGCGAGTCGCAATTCAATTCGATATCAGCAGTAGCAGTAGCAGTAGCAGGAGCAGGAGAGCTCAGTGTCTATTATCTATTATCTGTCCAGGGAAAAAAAAAATATCAGCACAGAGGTAGGTATTTATCTCGATTCAATTGATTGCATTATTCTCTGACCAGAGAAAAATAATAATTAACTGAATCAATCAATCAACAAATAAATGGACAATATGAGAAAGACAAGACTTACCTTGCAATGAAAAAGATGTGGATTTTTGAAGGTAGGTATTAGTTAACTAGGTAGACAGTAAGGTAAGTAGATCGAAGATAGCAATGTATGATATGATGGATGATATCACTGGCCCAGGTTCTGCCATGGCAGTAATTATCACTGTTCAATCGGCTGATTGGTCCGTCGGGGAATTCGGGCGGGTCTGACCCATCCATCCATCCCCGTGTCTGTCTACTTAATGTTAATCGGCCGAAAGATAAGAAACAGACCATATTAAATTATATAAGACACGCATTCTATCACAGTTACCTCGTGAGTCAGGTGTATGAAAGAAAAATAAACGAAGAAAGATCGCGTTCGATAAGTGGTCGTTTTATACAGCTGTATCCGCAGATTGATTTTATTTTATAGATGTGGAAGTGCATTGGTTTTTCTTCTATAAATATAGCCATAGTCATAGATAGTAGATGGAGAGACAGGGATAGACTCTGTTTGCAAGGACATGATAGAGATCAGGGATGGATGGTTATTCCTCTGACCCTTTCAACAACCATGAAGGGACTCTTTATCCAGTAAATATTCGTGATTCGTACCGTGTTCGACCAACTCAAAAAAAGAAAGAGAAAAAAGAAATATACGTCTATCAGAGACACCAGCAAGATTAGCAGTGTAAACCCAAGAAAGAAAAGTATCAACCCAAGCAAGCCATGTAACCGGGTATATATACCATAACGCAACGCAACAAAGCAACTGTAACTGTCGTGAATCAGACGTCTCCTCGACTGCGTCCGTCACGGACACAGGAAGCTGCCGTCGTCATTCTTGATCCGCGCCGCATCGACCAGCGCCGGAAATGCCTCCACAAAGGCCGGCCCCAGCGACCAATTGCTCAGCTCGCGGACGTGCCGCTCAAACACCGGGTTGATGACCAGCTCGTCCGATTCCGTGTCGTGGAGCAGGCACTCGGTCGCGTCGTACGGCCAGTTACACGAGATCGTCCGCGAATACGGGATGAACCAGTTCTCGAACGGATAGTCGCGGTGCGCGAGCACGATGCGGTCGCGAATCTTCGGCCAGAGCACGTAGTCGACCCACGCTGGGTGCGGTGTGAACAGCTGTGCTGGCCGTGGCGCCAGCCAGTCGGGCATCTCCTCGTAGTTCCGCTGCGTGGGCGAGACCTGCCACCGCATCACCAGGAACAGGTGGTACAGCACGCCGATCTGCTCCGGCAGCGTCGAGCAGTCCGGGAACGTGCGGATGATGTCCGTGAACACTTTGGAAATTGCGTATGAGCGTGGCACGGTCTGCTCCGGGTTGAGCAGAGACGACACGCTCGGGTATGGCAGCCCGACCATGCGCAGCTGCTGCCGTGGAGGAAGCCCCTCGGCCACTTCCCGCCGCCGTTCGTGCACGAAATTCAGCAAGATGACGTCCAACAGACAGGTTGGCGGCAGATTGCGCACCGGCACCATGTACGCCAGAGGCTGATCCATCACGCAGGCCGGGTCGACGCGGTGCAATGGTCGCTCGTCCGCCATGCGGCGACTCCCACAGATCTTGGGGATGTTGTGCGTGCTCTCGACCAGGAAATTCAAGACGAGCCTCTCTCCTGCATCATGTGATGCCAACTGCGGATTGACCGTGCTGCGCACCACGCTGAGCGGATCAGCTCGGGGCCAGCTTCGAATCGCGGCCGCAGGACGCAGCGGCGAAGGCGTTCCCACGGAGGACTCGGGACACGACGGATCGAATTCCAGGCTGATCGGCGTGTCATGGTTCCGTTCTGTCAGCGGCGACGGGTGTGTCAGTTCTGGGGGAGCGGTGGTTGGCACAGTCAAAGCAGGATTCTCTGCTGAAGACACTGCAGACACCGTCAGCTAGACCTCCGTCGACATCTATCTATTCCATACCCCCCTTGCCCACGACGGGCTGGATGAGATCCAACACCGCCGCCAACCGTCTCTTGATCTCCTCGTTTTCAGCCTTGATAGCCTCCTTCTCCGCGACGGCCTTTTGCAGGTCCTGGTAGGGCTGCGACGAGGACAACTCGCGGACCCTCTGCTCCAACGCCTCGATCTGAGCCTTGACGCGCTCGCGGATGGCGCGCTGCGCCTGGCGGTCGTTGGCCCGTTTCCTGGCCAGCTGCTCGGGGGTCAGATTGGCCACCCCGCGCGAACCAGCCCTGCTGCCCGATTTTCGTTTCTTGTCCTGCGCGACCGGAGCGGGAGATGTCTTGGTTTCGGGTGACGTCGCGGAGCACGACAGCGTCGGGGGCGAGGCATGGTCGGTCTGGGTGGCCGGAGATGGGAGCATGGAGTCCCTCGGTCGGGAGGAGGGAGGGGCATCGCTGGAGGGAGCTGGCATGGCTATACCAGCGTCACCTCTGGTTAGGAATCATGAGCTCGAAACAGGCAGTGAGCCAGGAATGCCCGACAGGCGGGTAGGCAGGTAGGCAGGTGGACAGGTGGACAGGAAGACGGCCAGACAGAGAGATAGACAATCACTCAGATAATCAGTCAGGAGAATGGAGGGTAATAAACGAAAGAATCTGCAAGAATTCAACGAGAATAGCAGGGGCCATGGTCGGTGCAGGCGCAGATGCAGCCAAGTTTAGTCTGACAGTTGAGCGCTGGCGGATCAGCAGCCGGCCTGGGCTAAGTCATTAATTTCAGAATTTCCTCCGTAGGAGCCGATGTCGATTTCCAGGAAGGGCTGACGAATCCTACTGACCCCAGACCTACGGAGTAGTCAGGATCTCTATCATTCTGATCACGATGATGATAAAAAATACACATATTACATGCAAGTCATCCAGGGAAGGCCATCAACTCCCGTCCATCCGCAATGCTGCATCCTAACCGGATCGGGTAAATGGATGGAAGCATTGGCAGTTATCATCTTATCAACTCTTAGAGATTGGTCTTTACCTCGTTGTTGTATGCAATTTATGTGGTATCTATAGCAGAACTTACTTTATACAGCCATCCAAAAAAAAAAGGCTGAAGCTCATAAAAAAGCTCACACCCCCAGCTACTTAAGTCAGACACGAAACGATCAATGAGAAGAGAGCATACTTGGTGAAGTCTCTGCACAAATCAAATGAGTCAATGGCTTGCTGGTAGATCTCGATCAAAGACAACCAACTGAACCAGAGGCAGAGACAAGGAGACTGGTTGTACCGAATATCAGCCAGGACACAGCTCTATCCCAGAATTGGATTGATACAGTGGTATATGTATGTATATGTATATGTACTGTACACCTGATGCTCTCATTCCAATAAGACAACCAGAAAGGTGTATTTCCTGTTGATATAAAAATGGAATCAGCATGACTTGGATTGATGAACCCGGTGATGAGAAGAAAATGCAACTCGTGAAAGCCAACAGACTAATGCAATACCCTAACATGATTCGATAACGGATTCAATAACGCCACTCAAGATGTATAATCGTGCCGCGGTGCATGAGTAATAGTATAGCATAGTTAGTATAAGTAGGAAATACAAGGATATCGTCAAGGACGGCCGCTCTATCCAATCATGTGGCCCATCTTTCCAATCTGTTGCACATGAATTAGCAGGAAGTTCATCATCTCAACTACAGCTTGCAAACACCCACCTTCGTTCGTAAATACCCTTCGATTTCAGCACTTCTAATCCCCTTCTTCCCGCCAGTCCTCCACGCCAACGGGATCATCGGCACGCGTTCCTTGACAATCACCTCGCGATTCGGCCCTTCCACCGCCCGCACCTTGTCTGGGTTATTCGTGAGCAGCCGGATCCCTTCCGGATTCGCATCAGCCCCGAGCCCCAGGTCGACCAGCATGGCCGTCGCCAGACCATAGCTACGTGCGTCGGCCGGATGTCGCAGCAGGAGATTGGCCTCCACCGTGTCCGACCCCAGGTCTTGCAGATTGTAGGCTTTCAGTTTCTCGCCCAAGCCAATGCCACGACCTTCCTGGCGCAGGTAGATAATCACTCCGCCCGGCGGTTCGGACGAGGATGGAGAGTTGACCGCGCCCCCAGCTGCGGCGCTATCAATCCCATCACCCTCCGATAACAACTCCGGAGGCGTCGACATCAATCGTGCCGCCTCGTCGAGTTGTTCGCCGCAATCACACCGCGCCGACCATGCCGTCTCACCGGTGTAACACTCGGAATGGATCCTCACCAGCGGCGCCTGAGGTCGTGTGCTCTGGTGAACCGGCTGGTCACCCGCCTCCCCCGTCGATTGCAGCTTTTCCAGATCATCGTTATCATACCGGCTGCTGACGCGGCCAGGGTGTAGTCTCCCCACGTATGCGCCTCGGATCATGCGATCCATCTCCGTCTCACCCTCGCGAACACGGTCCAGACTGCGGGACCGGATATAGTTCCCAAAGACAATAGCCAAGTGCTCCTTGTCATCCACATCGTTCTGGTAGAGGTGGAGAAACATCTCCGCGCCCGTCGTGGTCGGGATTCGGGCGCGAACGATGCACTCGACATGGGGCAGGCGGTCGAGCAGTTTCGGCGCCTTGGTCGGTCCGACTTTCTGTCGATGATCGATCAGGTCCCGGTCGCGAATCTGGTCCTTCTGAGAAAGGTTCAATGTGCCTCCGGGCGTCGTGGGAGGTGTGAAGGTCGGGGAAATGATGGATTCCGGGAGCGCCGGGGTCGCGTCTTGCCCTTGTTCACGCTCATGGCTTCTTCGCAATTCGTTCAGCTCGTGAGCAGCAGAGCTCGTCCCGGATCCTGACGAGGGCGAGCTGACTCTCTCATTGAGCGAGAAGCCGTCGATGGGGCGATTGGGATGGAGGGGTTGCGGCGCAAGGTACGGAGAAGCGTGCGACGGCAACTCCGCCATCTTTCTGGGACTCCCCAGGGGGGGAGAGACACCAAACCAGAACAGAGGACGATGGATGCTAATTGAAGCCGCCCTGGAGGGCCAGGGAAGGGAGATGTTAACGGTTGTTCCTGCCAATGTTAAGCAATGGCCGCTTTCCTGAATGATTTCATTTCATGCGGGGGCTGAATGGGGTGCTTCACCATGCTGAGTAAGCGACCCCGGCAAAATCCCGAAGCGTCGGGACCGCCGTTGATTTGTCACACATGACTAACCACCGGAATCAGGTAGAAGAATTCTACGACTAATGACATTCGCTCAATTAGACGAGAGTTATATGAAATCAATCCAATTGTATGCATGGACATACGTATACAAACGGAGCTGCATTCACTGATTCAAGTCAATCCATACACAATGCAAACAATATCCCAGCCAGTACCAATTCCTAGACCATCGCCCTACTCCAAGCTCCCGAATGTGTAGTGTAGCGAAAATCAAGGGTATCAGTTCCACAATCCCAAAAAAACACGTCCCAAGTCGCGCTGCGTGACGGATATAGTATGATAGCAAGTAGTATGTAGGTAGCTGGGCTGGACAGCCTACTTCCCCGGAATATCCAGAACGAACCGTTTATCCACCTCCATCTCCTTGTCGTCCTCTTCGCCCTCGAACTTCAGCCGGTAGACGTCCTTCTTGGAGCCCATCACCTCGGCGCGATAAAAGGTCGTCGTGTCCGGGTACCTTGCCAGGACTTGCTTGCCGACAGGAAACGAGGGCAAGGGAGCGCCGGGCTGCGGAATGGGAATCAACGATGCCGCCGTCGTCTTGTAGACAGCTCCTTGTTCACCATTCTCATTGGGCTCCGGGTCCTGGACATCATATCTGGATTGAAGACGAGTGTTAGTACGGAAAATCCTGTCGGCATGGAGACCACGACATACCGTTTCTTGTGGCCTTCTCCCGAAATCCCCTTGATGATGCATTGGATGCCCTCGCCCTCTACACCTTGCTTGTTCTTGTTATGCTTGAAAACCACTTCGGCGCCGATGACGAGATGTCCGCTCCGCTCCGCAAGGGTGCCCTTGGCTCCTTCAGCACCTTCCTCCACTTTGACAGAGACCCCGTCCCGGCCATCGCGGGTGTGCGCGCTCGAAACGCTCGAGCTGCGCTGCGTGCTGCCCTTGACTCGATTGAGTTTATCTGATAAAACCGAGTTAGACGGGCTTGGAGCATGGATGGCGGAGCCATCCGTCTCGACGTATTTCTTACTGGATTTGGGAATGGACGCGGCCCGACTCAGGGGCGCCTCCGCTTCCGAGGCCGACCGGAGCGCAGTCAGAAGACCCAGGTTCTTGATCACGTCGCTGGGCTCCTCCTGCAGGATGGCCTTTTCCTCCTCGCTCAGCTTCAGCAGCTGGCGATACCAACTGTCGAGTTGGTTGTACTCGGCTAGGGTCGGTCCTGTCGAGCGTTAGCATCATATCATCTAGATAGGCACGTTGTCTGAACAATGTTGACAATATTGATGGCGACCACATTCAGCAGAAAAAAAAAAGCATTCAGTATGCAAAACAAGTGTCAAATAAACAATTCGAATTGGATGGCCCAAGACGGAGTCCAGGCGCCAAACCCAATTCACTGTCCGACATCGCAAGCTGTCTCGTCACAGACAATGCAACAAATTAAACAATCAAAATTAGAAACATCAATGACAGGCCACAATAGCAGGAAGTGCAGTTCAATACAGTAATCGTTTGTCTATAATTCAGATGTATATCAGAACATGCATGTGGCAAACTTGATTTACTTACTATTTCCCTCTCTGGCAATCTTCTCATTCAGAGCTGCAATCTGCTCACTAAGGGCTCTTTGCTTATCATTCTTCTCCTTGGCCTTGCGCAAGTCCTGGATGATCTTGTTCCACATATCGGTCTCTTCATTCGCCGCCAGGCCGTTATCCCTGCTGGTGGGAGGGCCTCTGGGACGATTGCGCGACATGGCATCCAACTCTTTCCCAAAAGATCGAACAACCGAATGTTCCTGCCCTATGGAGACTGGGTGAAGCTTGCGCTTTGCAATATCCAGTGCCTCCCACTCGAACGCGGAGACCAGCTCACAATTGGCACTGCGAGTCCTCGGACGAGCAGACTGGGAATTGTTCTTGGACGGCTTCCCGTTCACTCCAATCGGACCGTCTCCGGGGGCACTGCCCTGTAGATCCTGTGCAGATACAGACACGGCGGGACCGCAGCCAGTCGTCGATAGCTGGAGACCGAGACCGAGATCGAGACCGAGATCGAGATCAAGCTCCTCTTCCCCCTTCGGGAGGCTGCTGCCGGTGTGGCTGGGGCTAGGGACTGTGGCGTCTGCAGATGTGGCGTGTGTGGCTTGGCAGGCGGAGGACCGCTGCGGCGGGTTGGCATTCTGGTTGCAAATGCCATTGTTCCGCTCCTGCTGTTGCCGGCCTCGGCTCTGGCCCCGGCTCCGGCTCCGGCGCCCGCCCTGATTCGGCATGATAGGGCTAGGGTTCAGGGCCGCACGCGTCAGCGCTGGACAGTCACGGGACGGATGCGGACGTCACACGTGCGGCGATGGGCCAGTCCCGGCGGAGCAAGTCAATAAGAATGGCGGGGAAAGGCGGAGGCCGTAGTCGAGATCAAATTCCAATCCTTTTCCTTAGAGGACTGCAATCAGACTGAAAAAAAAAATAAACAAATAAATTCAGGAATCGCTTGGACTGTTCAGCAGCATTCGCTTGATTGAAAACACGCCTTGAATCCTGCTGTGTTGTTGTTCTTTGTTGTTGTACTCCTGTCAAGAGGGGTAATCCGTCAACAACAACGCGCCGGAGTCCTCCACCAAAATGCAGGTCCCCTTGATTCGCTTGCAGTGTGGTAAGTGCTCGTCAAGTGACGTGTGGGGATCTTACGGGGCTAAGATTTTGCGCTTCATGAACAGGCGTCAACAGCTACGATTGGGGTAAGATGGCCTCGAGCTTTGAGCTTCAACAGTTTCGCCCGCTGAACATCGACTAGGCAAGATTGGTCAACAGTCCGCTGCCGCCAAGTATGCTGCTGCCACAGCAAGTGCAGACTTTTCAATTGAAGCAGACAAGCCCTATGCAGAGGTAGCCTTCATCCATTGTCACTTATACCAGGACTGAAACATAACACTGCTTCTGTACAGCTATGGATGGGCACACATCCCTCGCTTCCATCAAAAGACCTCGAAACGCAGCGCACCCTGCTGGATCTGGTCCAGGATAACCAGTCCCTGATCGGTTCGGAGGTCTCGCAGCGATATGGCGGAAAACTCCCCTTCCTCTTCAAGGTCCTGTCGATCAAGAAGGCCCTCAGCATCCAGGCACATCCCAACAAGAAGCTCGCCGAGCAGCTGCACGCGAGAGATCCGCGGAACTATCCTGGTGAGCTCGACTGGCCAAAGCTTTTTTACTACTCCATGTTAATGCTGGTGTAGACGACAACCACAAGCCGGAGATGACGATCGCCATCACTCCGTTCGAGGGACTCTGCGGCTTTCGGCCCCTGGGGGAGATTGTGCACTTCCTCAACACCGTCAAGCCACTGCGATTCCTGGTCGGCGACGAAGCGGCCAACAACTTCGAGCAGATCGTGAAAGGGTCGGAGGACTCCGAGGACCCGGCCAAAGTGGAGCTGAATAAGGACGCGCTGCGGACGCTCTTCACGTCGCTGATGGAATCGTCACAGGAGAGCATCGAGGCAGCGGCCAAGGAACTGGTGGCCGAGGCGGAGAACTCGCCGTCGACCTTTGCGGTGTCGCCGGACGCGGAGACAAACCCCAGCAATGCCTCCGACCTGGCGGAACTCGTGGTGCGGTTGAACGGACAGTTCCCGAACGACATCGGTCTGTTCGTGCTATTCTTTTTGAACTATGTGAAGCTCGCCCCTGGTGAGGCCATGTTCCTGAAGGCGGACGACATCCATGCGTACATCTCGGGCGACATTATCGAATGCATGGCGTCGTCGGACAACGTGGTGCGCGCGGGGTTCACGCCCAAGTTCAAGGACGTGGCGACGCTGACGAAGATGCTCACGTACTCGTACGCGCCGATCGACGAGCAGAAGATGCACCCGACGGAATATCCGTACGCGACGCTGAACACGATCGCCTACACGAGCGGCTCGGCCGTGGTGCTGTACGACCCGCCGATCGAGGAATTCAGCGTGGTGAAGACGGACCTGAACCGGAGGGGGGCCAAAGCGACCTTTGACCCGATCCCGGGGCCCAGCATCGTCATCTGCACGCGAGGACGGGGGAAAATCAGCGTGGGACCGGCCAAGACGGAGGAAATCAAGGAGGGATATGTGTTCTTCGTTGGGGCTCTCGCGGAGTGTATCATTGAGAATACGGGCAGTGGAGAGGGCGACGACGACGTGTTTACCACGTTCAAAGCGTTCTGCGAGCTGACGGGCGAAGAGGACATGCCGAATGGTCACTAGTTGGTAGTAGGCAGTTGGCCAGTCATTCGCCCGGTCTGAGGATGAATCATAAAAGATTAGTACATGACCAGCTTGTCAGTCGCGTCAAACCCATTATCATCGACGCATTGAAATATCTGCGCAGTATAGCTAGAAGAGACATTTTGTTCTCAGCAATAATGAAAAACAATAATAGTAATGAAGCTATACAAGGAAATGTCCACGCTACATCCATACCTAGACACGTCCGACCAATATCAATCAAAGAGAGTAGAATCCCATAAGGTGAGGTTTTCTCAAAACAGTATGATAGCATGATATAGGTCTTCCCTCTCTCTTCATAGCTAGGTAGGTAGGTGGGTACCATTCACAATTCCCTGCCATAGCATAGCTTAAAAAATATAATAAAAAAATGGTCAGGTCAACTTGATCCATCCCATCTCTTAAGATCTTGAGGTCAATACTGTACTGTGCAAGTGACTACCCTACCCTACCCTACCCTATCCTATCTAGATTCATAGATATTCCTCGTTAGTGAAACAGTAACAGTAATAGCGACTTTGTACGTCTTACGACTCAGGTTAGTACAGATGTTCCTTCCTTCCTTCCTTCCTTGCTTGCTTGCTTCTTTCTTTCCTTCTTCCGTTCGTACGTTTGTTCCGTTCATATTGTTGTGAATCAAATCGAATTATCACTAGTTATTTCAGTGAAGACATTATTGTACTCTCTGCTTTGCATTTTTTTTGTACCTTCTACCTATTATCCATTGATAGATATGTACAGTACAGTACATAGGTAGATACTCTATTCTGTATAGATAGATATACTTCCTTTATACACAACCAGGACATGGACAATCTTGGCACACCTTTTTCAAATATAGTAAAATAAATATCACATATAGGTAAGTTGCAGACCATATACGTATGTATGAACCGCAAAAATCGGAGCCTACCAAAAAAAAAAAACAGCTACTGTGACTGAATCTTCACTTTGTGCCATTCACTCTGTCGCCCTCTGTCGGAAGAAGGGAGAAAGTTAGGTTCGTGACTCGACTATTTAGATCAAGAACGAGAAAAAAAAAAGGGGGGGGGGGGGGGGGGGGGGGGGGAGAGAGAGAGAGAGAGAGACGGTAAGATCCGTCGGTTGCGTTGCATGGGACGCCAACCATATCTAAATTCAGGTGAAAATATACCAATTTCGTTCATCGTTTCATTCATTTCCTACTGGACTAAAACTTACTTGACTGGCTGGCTGATACCGAGTGATCGCATCGCATCGCAACTCATCCAAATATATATATATATATATGGGAATCTATAGGCTGTTGGGCGCTACTAGCAAAGCAAGCTCTTGTCTGCCAGAGAGTGTTACTGTTGTCGCATTGATAGTGGCAGTGGCAGTGGCCCAAATATCAATCTGAGATTGCGCCTCTCTTCTTTACATATAGATCTGATATGGTACCTAGTCAGACCATAGAAGCTAGTCTCACAGTTTCTTTCTTCCTTCTTATTATATAATTCTTCTCTAGTTGACTAATAAGTTACTGTCAAATTGGAAAGGGTCTGGTGTGATTCGCACAATGGCTTGATCATCCGCAGTTGGTGGTCAGACGTAGTCTGCTTTATGTTGAGGGAGGCAGGGAAGCTTGCAGCTTACATACATACATATCTTGCATGGATAGTGCCAACCCTTCCAATTCAATGAGCCAATAGAAGATCTCGATCCTGATTAAGTACGCGTAGGCCTGCGAGGCCGAACTGCCTGTCATAAAATAAGGGATTAATAATGCTGTGTTGGGGCTGTGACCGCATACTGTTTGGAGAATTGCTCGACCATCGGCAGAATTTTCAGAGTGTGTGATCCTTCTGGAAGGCTCCAAATAGCAAAGTATCTGTGTATTGTCCCTGGCAAACTAATGAAATTCAAGTATGGGTCCATGTTTGTAGGACATGGCATGGCATAAGTTGCATAACATGCAGAGTACACTGCAGCATGCAGTTTACATCATCTCCCTCCATTAGCATTATGGACTCATATTCATATTCATTCTATCATATCTCCATCACGGATAGATGAAACAGGCATTGAAAAATGGATGCTGTGTAGATAGGTAGGCAATGACCCTCGTAGTAAGATAATATATTAATTAATCTTTATTTTCATAGCTTAAAAAAAAATAGAAATGATCCAGTATTGCCTACCTACAAGACGTCATCTATATTAGTATATTCTATAGCATTTATTGTACTGTGTATTTGTTCTTGATTTTTTTTCTTTGCATATATATAGCTTTAATCACTCTCTACCCTGTTAATTAATTAAAGTCGATAATTTATTATTTGTTCTCTCGACTTTATTTATCAAGTCAAGGTATTTCATCGATCATGTAATTCGTGAATTGTTCCATAGTCATATGAGATTTCTGAGCAAGGGGGTCAATCGACCGATCGTCAGTCAGGTCAGGAGCGTCTGGTCTTAATAATAAGTGAATTAGCCTTCTTATAATATTTTCTATTCTTTCTTCTCTGATTTTGCAGTTTTAACTTTTTTTTTACCCCCTCATATTATCTATCTATAGTCCCTGTATAGAGGGTCTTATATGTATGTATATTCTTCTTCTTAAGTAAAAAACAGGCGTATATCATACCTTTACAAGCAGGATACTATATTGCAAGTTGTAGGTAGGCAGGTAAAGTTATAAATATTTCTTCGCTATCCTGTCTTGTCTATAACATGCGTATTAATTAATTAATTTAATATCTCTAGCGCTACAGGCTGAATCAACCATCACCATCAGCTGAGTCAGTGTGCGTGCACTAGCTATGTCAGCCGTCTGCCACCTTGTAAGCCACAATAGCAGCGCCAGTCTTCCTTCGTTTCTAATGTTCTAGGCTGCCTGCCTGCTTTCATTGATTCTTTTCTTGGCTAGTAGCCTAGTAGCCTATCTACCTACCTGCCTCGTTGCCGAGGAATGGATGGCGGTGCCACGCGCAGGGATCATCATCATCCAGCAGATGAGATGGTAATAATAAACTAACATCACATCCAGTTTTTGGTTGGTGAAGTAAGGTCCTGTCCTGTCAATGGTCATGTCCTAAAACCCGTTTATCCATTTAAAAAGGCCTGATTGATTCCGAAACAATAATAATATGCTCTCTTAATAATCACTTAGCAATTCTACCTAACCCTAGCAGGCAGGCCTAATGCGCAGAGCGGCCCGGCGTTAGCACTCTTAGTTATCGTTAGGGTCTTAAGTAACTAAATTAGTTAGTAAAGGCTGCGTAGCTTAGGGCCATAGTAGTACCTACGGAGTACTATATACGGAGTGGTTATCTCCGGAGTACTCCGTACTCCGTACTACTATCTACAAACAAAGGTGGTTGCATAAGAGGGTGAATTGCTAATGCAAACTACAGTAGCCTAGCCTAGCATAGCCTACAGATCCCTGCAGCGGGTTCTAACTTCGGTATGTAGCATCCGGATCCAGGGCCATGTCGATAAATTAACTAATGCTCCTTCCTGTTGAGTTATTAGTTCAGCCGCAGATATTATCCATATACAGTAGTATATCGTGGTCTTGCCAGATAGATAGACGTTCGCCTTGAGTGAGCCAGAGTAATTATGACCGTTATTAAGCTACTGTTTTCTTTCTACCTATTATCTTCTGGGTCTATTTTATTTTTGGTCATGATTGATAATTTCTTTAATACTTGTTTCCTTTTTTTTTTTTTAACTATAGTAGTCATGAATTATCATATCAGGCAGGTGTATTTTATCAAGGAATCAAATGTTGCAGTTCAGCGGGAATGAATCAGATAATAATGGGATCAAATTGGGGTCAGAATTAGATTTAAGAACTAATTAATCAATTAATCAATCAACAATTGAATCAAGGGTGAGAAGAAAGAAAGCATCTTGAATTGAAGAGATCGGTGGGTCATTGGCTCAGGGGAGGACCCTCAGGTTAGATAGATAGATAAGTTAGATAGGTAATCATAGAAGTCAGCCCTGGAGTACTCCATAGTAAGATCCTTAATCTTAATCTTAGTTTTTGCCTCAGTAAGCAGTTAAAGTACCTCCTGCCTCATGTCGTGGATAACTATCAAGTTTGTCTAACACCGGCTAACCTCCATATCTTATATGTGCATATATCGGGAACATCCATCCTATTAATGCCCGTCTGATTCAACTAAATATTTCGTAACTATGTGACTGACTAACTACCTGTCTAAGAAGAGAATTATTTCCAAGCTTTGTCTAACATACTATACTAAGCTTTTTTGAGGGCCAATTTGGAAACAGGGATATATATGCCAAAGGAGACTGATACCCATCGATGCAATATCGATAGTGGTGATGGAGGAGAAGAATGTTAGAGGATAAGCGCTGTCCATATTCGATATTCGATACAGATGGGACTTGGGATAAGGTCACGGGATGCGGGTCACGGGGTGGAATTCTTCATGACAACTGAGATTCCCGTTAGCTGCACGCTCGGTAAGGACAGTACTTGCAGGTCCGTCAAGACTCCATGGAGAAGACTAGGACGAAATGAGGCGAACTTACAACTACAAGGACAGCAGCTTGGCTTTTTCGTTCCCCTCCTTGATGGCAGCGCGCTTCTCCCTCTGCACGAGGGCGGCGTAGATGAGAGCGGACACCGTCCCGACAATGGTCATGGCCATCAAAATCCAGTACCCAGTCCGGTAGTACGGTGCATCCTTCTTCAAGAAGGCGAACGTCGCCACAATTCCTCCCGCGTTGCCAAAACCGATCATCCAGGCAGAGCCGATACTGCGCTGCACGTGGCCTTGCAGGTTCATCAGGTACCAGCAGACGATAATGGCACCAGCGGCAAATGCACCCATCGAGACGAGGCAGATGCCTGCGTATTCGGCCGAAAAGTGCTCCGAGCCGTGAAGGGTGAGAAGAAGGGCGAGTCCGATGATCAGCAACGCGTCACCAAAGAGGATGTACGGCACACGGATGCGGGTTCGATCCGACATGAACGCCATGAGAAGAGACATGCCGAGAGCGGCGGCAAAAGGCGGCACGGAGTGAAGTTGCGTTTCGACCACGGAGTATTTCAGGGTCTGGACGATGGTGGGGAGGAAGTATGACATGGAGTAGATGGGGACGACAATGGCTGTGGCAATTAGCTGCAATTCGATCACGACATCAGGCCGCTGACTTACCAAAATACATGATGGCAGCAAAATAGACCTTGATGTCCATGAAGAAGGTCACGATATCTTTGAAGGTGACAGAGACCTTGTGGGACTCATTGGCGCGCGTCTTTGCCAGCACGAATTCCTTCTCCTCCGGGGTCAACCACTTGGCCTCGCGCGGGAAGTCGGTCACGGTGAAGAAAGAAAGGATGCCGACCAGAATGGTCAGGATGCCTTCCAGGATAAACACCCATCTCCAGTTGCTGAGACCTCGGATCCCGTTCATGTTGGCAATGGCCGTTGCGAGCAACCCGCCAAACGCACCGGCGATGATGACGGACGACCAGTACAGGGTAAATCGCCTCTGCGCCTCTTCATGCTTGTACCAGAAACTGATCAAATAGAAACTTCCGGGGAAGATACCCGTTTCCGCCAGTCCGAGGAAGAAGCGCGTCGCAATCAGACCGCTGTAACTGTGCACAAAGCCCTGGCACAGCATGACAATGCCAAACGCCAGGATAGACCCAGACAGCCAGACGTGCGGATTGAACCTCTTCATGCAGATGTTGGACGGGATCTCGAAGAGGACATACGGCACAAAGAAGACGGTCAATGCCACGTTGGGCTGCTGGCCGGTGAGCCCCAGCTCCTCCGGCATGCTCATGGTGAGAGCATTGGAGATATTCACCCTATCTGAATCAGTCAGGCTCAAATTGGTTGGCTGCTGCTTCACTCACCGGTCCAGGAAGGCTACGAAGTAGATGAGAAACAGCGACGGCAGGACATGAAGGTCGATCTTGCGCAGCAGCTTTTTCTCGTCGACTGCTGCTGAGTTTGGGCTGGCTGGAGCCTCTTTCACTCCCTCTAAGCCTCCGTGCTGTTAGTCTCGCCATAACAACCACAATTGATTCAAGAGCAAGCATACTGGTTTTGTCCATGTTGACAGGTGAGCGTCACTGTCGCTGTTTGAGGATCTTGCCGAGGTCAATGGTGATCTCCTTGCAACCAGACGGGAGAGATGAAGAGGATGCAAGAAGGCAGAAGGTCAGCTCGAAGGGGCAACGGGCGACGGCATTTCAGCCAGACAAGCTCAACCAAGCTCAAGCCGGTGAACGCTGTGCGGCGCATCCCTGTCTTGTCGGCTATACGGCTGTGGTGTTTCTGCGAAGCCAATTAATAGTGCAGGAGTCTGACCAGGGTGTCGGTGGAACGTCGACATGCAGGTTGGCATAGTTTGGAGATGCCCATCCTTTCTTAGTGGGCTCGGGCCCCACAGATTGATGGCATGGCACCATTCCAATCATGCCCTGATACGCACTGACTGGCTTTAGCTTTTAAGCGATAGAGACTAAGTTACTAACAATGACCCTCTGCACGGGCCGAAAGTTACACCCTCGCCTTGCGGCCTTCTTGTAACACATCCTCATTCCGGATATTACCCCAGGTGCCAACCCTAACCGTCTCCTGACGAATTTGCTAAGCAACCATCGCACCTCGTAGTGGCCATGGATAAGCATTTATCACCCATTCATTTCGTCAGGACAGGGTCTCGGATCCTTCTCAGGGTCCTTCTCCCGATGGCCAACGGCCGGCTAGTGTTGACACCTTACAGCCTACACTACAGTAGTTAATGGTAACCGGCCCCAGCTGAGGCTTTCTCAGCCGACGCAGCTCGTGTTGGTTTTGATGCAACTAATATTGCTTACCATCACTGCTGAGCGGACGGTGCCGAGCCTGAGCCGTCTTTTCCTGATCGACGCTATACTGCAAGACATGCTGACGAAGAGGGGGAGCTGAAGTTGGACTGTGACTTATCAATACTTGCTTGCCTTTGCAGTGCGGTCCAGGGACGATGCCAGTCTTGCCCTCGACCTCTGCAAGCGCTCTTTATGACTTAAAGAGCCCTCATCGAGCGAGTTCTTTCGGTCATCATGGCTACGACGACCGCTTCATCTGCAGCGTCGACTTTCACTCCTGCACTCAAGCCGCCGCCAGGCGTGATTCCCAATCCGGAGCACCCAGCGTCCCTGGCCGGCAAGAGCAATCTTACCATCGGGCTCTGTGTTCCCTTCATCACCGTCTTCTTCTTCTGCCGGTCATACGTTCGCCTGTTTGTCAAGCGCACCTGGATCGCTGAAGACTGGCTGGCTTTTACAGCATGGGTACGCTGAATCCTGGTGCAGTGGAATTTACATATGGGCTGACATCGCCACAGGCAGGTACCGTCGCATTCTGCGGTCTTGTGGGTGCCACCATGGCGAATCATGGAGGGGAGCACCTGTGGGACATCGACGCGGCAGAAGTTAAGCAAGCAAATTATGTATGTCTGACGAACGAACTTCGTGCTGGAACTGGCTGACCGCGGCAGTGGTTTACGATTGCATCGGTCGAATATGGCGTCAGCATCTGTCTGACCAAGCTGGCCGTGCTGTGGCTCTACCGGCGAATCTTCTCGCCTCGCCGCTGGAGTCCGTTCGACATCACCATCGTAACGCTCATCGTGCTGATGATCCTCTTCTACGGAATCACCTGCATGGTGAAGATCTTCGAGTGCACTCCCCAGGCCAAGATACTCGATAAGAATGTTCCGGGTCATTGCATCGACGAATCGAAGCTGCTCGATGCCAGCGGCTTGTTCAACACTATCACCGACTATATCATTCTTTTTCTACCCGTGCATGCCGTGTGGAAGCTGCAGTTGACCAAAGCGAAGAAGTTTCTTGTCGTGCTGGTCTTTACATTTGGTCTTTGGTATGTTGCGCCTGGTTGAAGATGAAAAGCGCGCGCTCGCTGACTCCATATAGTGCGCCAGTCTTCAGCACCATTGGTTTCGTCGTGCGGTTAAAAATCAGCGGCAGCCCCGACACCACGTGGAACGACCCAGAGATTCTCCTTTGGGGGTGAGTCTGCCATCCTTTTTTTATACTGGTATCCTTGCTGACAATCTCCTCCAGAGCCGCGGAGTTAACCAGCGGCAACCTCTGCCTCTGCTTCCCCGAGATGATCCTGTTATTCAACCGACGAGCCCGCCACCGAAGCAAACCCAGCGTCCAACGGGAAAGCATCCTAAAGGCGTCCGCAGCGGTGTCTCGGTCGAGGAAGATTGGCCCTCGAGATCCGGACGCGATGTACATCGAGCTAGACGACAACAACACGTATGGCGTGCACGTCACGCCCGCGCGCAGCCGGTCGACGTTTGACGAGCCGGAGAATGGCGCGGTGCATGTCAGTTACGAGATCACGGTGGAGTCGGAAGAAGTGAAGTAGCAGTCTAGTCTACAGAATAATGACAGTTTTAATATGTATGTAGTTTGGTCATGGATGGATCTGGAATTGGAAAGGAATTGGAATGGGAATTGGGATTTTTTTTTCATGAATGAATGATACCTGATGTGCTGTACATATATCCAGAGTATTGCGTTACCTACGTATAAAGAGTACTATGTTGGCGGGCTACATACAGTTCAGATTCCCTGAGAAGTTAGGTAGGGAGTAGATCTCATCGGCGTCTCTTTTGGCCGATTTTCGCAATATACTCCTACTGTACTAAAACTTTCTCGCCTTAGGCAGGCTGGCAGGTTGCAGACCTGTAGAATTAGCTAATAAAGGTACAGAGTACTCCGTAGTCTACCTAATTTAATTACTACGGAGTAGTTAGTTTACCGAGACAAACCTTCCCCTCCTTATCTCCCCGTCCCCTCCTCCCAAAAAGGGGGTTAGGCCCGTTATGGTGGTGGGTATAGGTAAAGGGTATTTGATTGATTATATGGTCGATAAAATCCTATATTTATGACTATTTATCATTATTATTGAGTCCATATATTGAGTGAGTGACTGACTCTCCTGGCTATCTGGCTACTAACTACAGGAGGCGACACCTATCTTAATCTTACTGTAATTAAGGTCGTATTGGATTATTGTCAGTGCGTATCCCCTGATTTAAGTCTGGCGGGACTCGGTACTCGGTAACGTCAAGAAAAAAGAAATTCAAGAAAGCAAGTCCAAGTCCAGCGGTGGGCTAGACCCATTATTTAAACCCTATCTGGCAGGCCACAGGCCCTGCCTGGGTGCGGTGGACGTTCATCGTCACCTATGCGTACAGATTACAGAGTACTCCGGAATCTGTACCGGGCATAATATCCGGTCCTGTCTGTCGTGGTCTGTCTGGAAGAGTGACTGTTCCTGCATAAGCCTGCATAGTAATTACCTACGGAGTAGGAGTAGTCCATGACAGGACATGTGTCAACAGAACGATGAAGACGATCTACATATTTCTTTTTTTGATAAGACTATGTATGTGCAGTACTTACAGAGAGTCCCTGCTAGCTTATGCATGTATATACATACAAGACTGACTAAATAAATAAAACCGGCTGATGATGGTGCCGTGATTGTTAGGGAAGATATCTACTGCAGTGGATCAGAATCAGAATCATGGAAAAAAAAAATATGTATGCACTGTACAGAGTACAGAACTTGTATAAACAGTATGGAGTACTCCGTACGGAGTACACAGGCTGATTATACTCCGTAAATATAACCCCCCCACCCCCCCCCTAAAAAAATCCTGGGGTAGGGGACTCGGGGAGAGAGAGGAGAGAGAGGGGGGGTGGATTGTCTCGGGGAATATCCACTTCCCGTGATCCCAGTGCGGGTGAAGAAGAAAAAGAAGATCACTAAAGCAGCATAATAATTAGACGACTCCCAGACAGAAATTATCCAACAAGTTACTCCGTAGTTCAAGGTCAACAAGCCAAGCCAGTCGTTCGTCGTCCTTTCTCTCTGGGCTCAGTCTGGACCTACATAGTGGAACCATTAATTATTAATTCATGCCATTATCCATCCACGGAGTGTAATTCAATTCCTCCGCTAACTCCGTCCGGATTAAGCTCCCGCGGTCGACCGTCCCGCGCCGATCAAAAGCTTACCTCCACGCCGGTCGTCTTGGCGTGCGTCCGAGCCAACCAGATGTGGAATACGCAGTACACACACATAGAGCACGGAGCACGGAGCACGGAGAGTACCGAGTACGACTATGGAGTAACATGAACTTATGTACCGAGTTACAGTACTCCGTACATAGAGTACAGAGTATGTACTCCATACTGTGCAGAATAAGTCCAATACTCCATACTGTACTCCCCATCGAGGAGGGAGGAGAGTACAGAGTACAACGGAGTACAGATAATACCCCCCTCCCCCAGGAAAAGTGGATTGACCAGATAAATAGGCTATTTATTAGATCCGCTGGATTTGAATTCTGGCTTTCAATAATGGGCGCTAACTCATACGATGTCACACCCCTCGGCATCTGCATCCGGCAGCTTTACCTAAAGGAGCTGATGAATAGAAGCAATCACCCGTGGGTGGGTGCCACAGTGCCTCTACTCCGTAGGTGGACGTTGTCTAGGGTTGGTCTCTTATGATAATTGTGGTAATACGCTGTCTGCATAGTCAAAGTCAAAAATGGTATGTGTGACTGAAGAGTGTGAGGAATGAATTCATTGCATTAGTAACCTTGGCAGCTAAGTAAGTTAGTCACATATTGTTCATTTATTCAATGGGAACTTGGATTTATTTATTGCTGACTAAGAACGACTTGACTTGATTAAAGGTGCAGTCAAGTTCATTGAGCTGCCCAGCACCATCTAGATATATAGGCAGCGAGAGGATCCTGAATTGTCTCAGTAGTATAGTTCCTGGGAGCAAAATAAAATAAAAGGTTAGATTGATGATATATCTATTGAGACTTTGATACAATAAATAAAATGAGGAATTGGGAACGATGGTAATAATAATGATGGTGATGCCTCACATCCTAGGTAGTAAGTAAGCTTTCTATAAGTAAAGAGCAAAGTTATCCCCTTTACATATTTCAATGAACCGGAACTTCTAGGCAGAGTATACTCTAATACTTAGGTTGAAAATGATTCATTGTCGGTAGATTTATGATGGTGGTATCTCTAGTGAAGGAATCACTATTGTTTTTTTCTTGTTATTAGTCAATCAATTCTAGGAATGCTTATCCAGATTAACAAATTCATATTCCAGATGTTTGGGCTAAGTAAGCTTAGATACTTACTCATTATTAGGAGTTGTCCTTGCCAATGGCATAGGAGCAGATGGTCTTAATCCATTGTCTCCAATCCTGAGGGCTATTGAGAATGACCATCTTCTAGATATCTGCCTAAATCAGGCTTTAGAAATCCGTCAAATTGGTCCAAGATTGGTCAAATCCAGTCTTCAAGATCAAATCAGTGTGGAGTCAAGAATCAACTAGAGAATCAGCTCGTAGGGCTGTATTAGGATTCCGACTATCTCCGAGTAAAGTTGGCTTATACCACGAGAAACCTGACGAGCTAAACCAAATCAAAGGAGTGAATAACTTTTTTTTTCCTCTAGTAGAACTAGGATAATGAGCGAGTATTTATAACCCAATGTGGCAAAATCTACTGTCGAATATTGGTTATTTCCAGGGATGATTTTATATAAGAATCAGAGCGCTGATGATTTTCTACGTGGAGTTCTTGTTTCCAGGCCTGAAGTTCCTGCCTCTCCTTATCACTAAGGCTGTTGGAAACTTTCTGCCGTGCATCGACTTCTTCAAGAACGAAGATCTCGCGTTGGAGGAGTGCACTTTTCGTGCTTTGCACGTGGTTCCATTCCAGGATCCATCGCTCTTGCTCCTTACTCTTGTGATCAGGGGTCAATTTCATGTCGAGAAATCGGATTGCCTGAGCCAGGCGACCACACTTGAAGGCTTCAAAGAGCTCTTCAAGCGTTTGAAGGATTCTCGTCTCCGGGTTAAGGCAACCTCTGTTACCTTCCTCTTGCATCCTTGTCCATAGTTCTCTTACACTCGACCGAAATGAGTAGGAAGCAAGGATTATGAGGGGACTGCAGATGAATATCAGGATGTCAATGACACCCAAGATCCAAGGAAAACAAATCACATCTTGAAGGAAGAAGCAGCCCAGTTGGGAATTGCAGGTAGAAACAAAGATGAAGATTTAGGTATTTTTCTTGTAGGCTAAGCTTTCTTTTTTTTTTAAGAAAAAAAGAGGTAGAGGAAGAAGCGACTGCAAAAAGAAAAGGCAAAAAAAGTCTCCGCGTCAGTATTACAGCACAGGCCCAGTAATGAAGAAATTTTCAGGGCAAGTGTTGATTCTGATGTCAACCAACTTAACCCTAATTTCGAATCTGGATTAGTTGAAATTTAACCGATTCTTCAACCCGATTGACAGCCGACCCCAACCCGGTACATTTCCATGTCTAAACCACGTCAATGAGGTACAAAAAATGGTACAAAGAAGAGCAAGGAGCATATTAAGAGGAAAAGAAAAAGAAAAAAAAAATAAAAATCATAGAGAAAAAGTTGGTATGCTGTATGTAGAGGAAGTAAGTTGTTCGATGGGCTGTGGAAAAAGAAAATCACCAGACCTTTCCCAAACAGGCACGCTAGAATTATACCGAGTGAGGAAATTCGGCGTCATTGTACGGAGTATCCGTACAGTACGACTTAATACTCCGTATGGTGCAACATAAATTTATGTCCGTACAGAGTACAGAATATGGAGTACAGCGGCAGCATGCATCCGGTGGCTTTACCTAAAGGAGCTGAAGAATGGAAGCAATCACCCGTGTGTGGGTGGATATTGTCTAACTGTCTGTTTTGTCTATCTGTCTATCTGCATTAGGGTTTGTGGTTGTTGTTGTTGTCGGGCCACAGTTCAGATCCCCTCAAAAGCCGTCGTCATGACGTCTATCTGCAACAGCTGGTTATTATTGTTGTGGATATAGAGTCATATTATAGTCAAAAAATAGTATGTATGACTGAAGATGGTGAAGAATGCACTGCATTAACCGTGGCAGCTGAGGAAGTCAGTCACGTCGTTTATTCAAATGGAACATGGATTTATATATAGCTATAGATATTATAACGCGGGTAGGATGGGTAGGATGGGAATTGCTTTTCATGGAATTAGAAGTCCTTGGACTCTCCTATTCGATTATACATTGAAGAGGAAGGGAAAGTGAACTCTCGAATCAGACAAGTTGACAGAGAGAACGGTGAAGAACAGAACGATCGATCTTATTTTGACTACTAAGTAAGGACTAGATTACTAGAGATTTCCTATCTGACAAGTCCAGTTTTTACATAGTTAATTAGAGGAAATAATGAGAGGGGGGGGGGGGGAGGAAAGGGATAGGCTTTTATATATAAGCCCCCAAGCACCTAAGGGGGTCCTCAAGTCGATATGACTCCCCCTCCCTTCTCTCTTTTTTTTTTTTTGTCTAGGATAACCAACCGTTTACTTGCTTCATGGGTGAGGTGAGACTTATCGCTTTTATTCCTGGAACTTCCCAGAATCTGACAGAAGATTGGACTTTCTATTGCTTTGAGGAGGGAACAAACTCGAAGCAGCAACCTGAAGTATTTAGTGAGTATTCCTGTGCAATAGAATCAGCGTTATTGTTCCCCTATGGAATGGTAGGTCTCGTCACTAGCTGGCGTCAAGTCAAGCATAAGCAAGGATTTGATTCAATTTATTTGAAGAATTTATTTATTACTTGCATGTTTTCTTTTTCCTGGTTTGTGTAAAAGAAGAAAATAGAACAGAAAGAAAGAAAATAAAATCCTTACGCAGAGGACGGGACCTCTTCTTATTATCCATACCCAAACCCTGACTCGTAATGAACCAGGAGTGAGTCACCTAGGGACAACTTACCATGCATGGCGAGAAGGCATCTGCCTATCCTGATTATTCTGACCTAATATGTATTGTTGTAATTAGTGCCGGACTCAGAAAGATATGATGATTGTGATAATGTTCAAAGGAGAGCCTCATAATGTCTATCCCCAATTCCGCATATGTGGCTCAGTCAGTAGTTTTCATTAAGTAAAATGTAAAGTGGTATCAATATCAACATCGGTCATAGGTTGTGGTAAATATAAATAGCCAACTCCTTTTTTTTTGTCGCTTTTGCGAGAAACACCAGTTCTATTGCGAGGAATGTAAACGTCCTGATTCTAAAAATGGATTAGAGAATGTTTTTCATATTATGAAGACCATGAATTAATGCATTGTCGGTGGTAATGGATGCAAAATGATATTACTTAAACCGTGCTAATAGTACAGCAAGTTCCTTGCTTTTTTTTTAAAAAAAAAAAAAGAGAGAGAGAGAGACTCCAGTCGACTTAATGCAGTACAACCATGGACTGATTGATTGACTGACTGATCAATTAATTGACGTATTTTTTTTCCCCCTGCCTATGGCGCATTTACAAGGGAACACTTTCATATGTATTCATTTGTTTTCCCATAAGATTCCATTCAGTACTTACACTATGTGGTTAGATGTAGCCGGATGCATCTCGGAAGCATTGCACATTAGCTATTCCTCTATCGTACATTACATATTCTCGTTTCAACGAACCCAAGATGACAAGACTCCAGGAAACGTAGACGAAAAAAAAATAAATAAAATAAAGTATTCCCCGCGCACGCCATACTACCAACCCAGTAATCATAATCAAGTCAAAAGGAAAAGTCGTCGCAAATTCATACTAATTAATGTGCTTTAATACGCCTTCGGAATCCGGTTCACCTCCTTGGTCTTGAATCCCGCATAAACCAAAATCCCAGTCAGGATGACCTCGGGAAGGAAGCCGAGCAGGACCCGAACGGCCAGCGAGCCGGTGATCGGGTTCAAAGACCCCTTTTTCGTGGACACCGCAACGAGGCCGTAGGTTACTCGGATGCCGAGGAAGAGGAGGGACGCGAGGACGGCGTACAGGAGCTGGAGGGGATGTTAGCATACACTGTACGATGTATATATGTTTATATTGAATGAGGTAGATCTTCCACTTACCACCGTCCCTTCCCGGAAGGCCGGAGCACCCCCTCTCTGCTGGGTCAACTTCAGCTGGAACAATCCCCAGCCTACAAGGATCACCCAGGTGGCGAAGAACAACCCAAGTCCAATGGCGGCATTGGTCACGTCGTCAGAATTGGGGTGGCCACCTCCCAGCGCTGCAGCTCCGGTGCCAGCCTCTGCAAGTCCGGCAGCGACAATAGCGGTGATGACTGCGATGTAGAACCAATGCAGATATATGTTCACGTCGGGCTTTCGATACGTTCGACTAGTAGAATATATTAACGACGCGCGTTCTCTCTCTGTTTCTTCTGGGGAATACATACGCTTCAGTAAGAACTCCATTCACAGCCAGCAACAGCGGACCAAGTCCAAGACTCGCGAGGATATCCGCCCCCGTGCCGGTATTGTTGATGGCGAAGCCACCGCCGACGATTCGGAACGCGCAGAAAACAAGTAGAAATGCCCAGCCCAAGAAGCCCGGCCAGCCATGGCGGCGCAAGATGTAGCAGACCGGCACAGAGAGCAGGACATAGAGGATGAGCTGGACGATGAAAAGGGCGTTCATTCCGTCGTTTTCGTACTGCAGTTAGAATCAAAATAGAGAGGTGAGTGTCACGCTCGCGAGCGTAAACACAGGACGATAGGGCAATTCAGAAGAGATCACCAACTCATCAAAACCGAAGAAATGATGCCACGAAAGGCACAAGCGAGTCTGGTAGAGAAAAAGAGAGAGAGAGAGCGACGAACAAAAACAAGCTGAGACAACCAACACAACACAATATATAATTCATTCTGTTGACCTTGCCTATTTGCCGAATAGTGCTAGGGACCGGGCGAACCCCTGTCCTGTCCACCAAGCAAACACAAACGATTGGACCACATGTCGGGGTTGAGTGTGAGCTGGGGCTGAGCCAGCCTTGTTATCAAGGATAATATAAATAGAACTAATTAATTTAATATAAAGAGGGCAGATCACCAGTAGCTGCCTTGCGGCGCAGTAAGCTCTCTCAGTTTTATCACACCGTATTTTCTGTCAAGGGTTGGTTGCTGGTTAAGGTTAGGTTGTTAGCCCCCACGTTTTGGTTTGTTGTTCTACTGGGACAGAATACTCCGTAATGCCTGCAATGTAGAGGAGTGTAAGGTCAAATAGGTTGAAACTACGTACAGTTTAGAGGTCCATGTGGGGGCGATAAAATTAGAACAAAAGAAGTGTACAGAGTAGAGTACTCCGTACTCTGTACATTCTCAAGAGTACGTTGGTATGTCCATAGACTGTACACACTGCCCAACACTTTATTAAAAGAAAGAACAACAAAAAGATATGTCCCTTTCATAAGTTACAACATCCCAAAAAAGGCCTATATAAATTCAGAATGAATTATAGAATATTACATAGTCAAATTTGATTTTGGCTTATTATTTATATTGGATGTCACATCATCACTATATGTAGAAGATTTCTTCTCTTCTTTCTACTTTAATCTTCTAACTAGCATTACTGGGTAGTCCTACTGCAGTCCAATATACACTAGTTCCATGACTTCTGAACCTGTATGAGTACCTAATCCCTGACACTATCTACCTATCAGGTATGTCTTTGTGACATGTGACATCAGTGATGATAATTATGAAATGCCATGACTTGCACGCGATACAACCAATGTCAGTCATCAATTCCAGGCAAAAATTTCGAATATTTTTATTTTGACTTGAGTGCAAGGGTGCTTTTTTTAAAAAAAAAAAAGTGTCAAATGAAGCATTTCATTCTAGGTTTGTATCCACTTATCAGGACTGTCATCCTATCAAAAGTCAAGAGTCGAAATTTCGTCAAGAATCTATCTTACTTATATTAGCTAGCAGACAAAGTTAAGCAACGACTCACTAATAACTACTCCTTTTTTTTAAAAAAAAAAGAAAAGAAACTCACATATTCAGTAAAATCCTGTTTCTATCTTCACCCTAATCTTTACCTAATTTTATTGCTATTTATGGAAATTGTCTGTCTGCTTTGCCATATTATCGTCAATTGACTAGAACGTTTGCTATACCGGAGTTTTTTTTTTTCTTTTTCCTCTTGAAGAGGGGATGCATAGAGCATCATTTCATGTCTAGAATTGCTTAGTATTATTGTATTATTGAGGTTGAGAAAGAACTATATAACAAGAAGAGAATAGATAAAGTAATTCCTATCCTTGCCAGTTGTAGTTTCCGTAGTAGAATATTATGCAGCGTATGATTATGCTAAATTCAAAGTATGGTCCTGGGGTCCGTGTCCTTGCAGTTCTCTATAATGGGAAAAGTTTAAGTTCTTTCTGCAGTAAAGGCTATATATTTATTGGAATTAAGGCTGGCATCATCGAGAGCGAGGACAAAAAAGAACTATTTCTCTTATATTTAAAGAACTGTTAAGCACGTACTTTCTCTCTCTCTCTCTCTCTCTCTCTCCTTTTTTTTAATGCTGTAGACTGTTGGGTTATTATACTGTTAATTAGCCCAGCTACAGAATACCTCTTTGACTATGTCATTATGGGTTATATTAACAGTCTTTGTGCATTCCATGAGCAGTCATTAGAAGACAAAGCTTGCTGATCAAAAGAGAAAAAATGTCTTCTACTGCTGAACATTAGTTAAAGCTCTATCTTATGCTGAGAAATAGTACTCAGCTGGCCAAGGAGAAAAAGCACATACAAAGAAGCCAAGGAGGTTACCAGCAAGAGAGTTAATATCTTTAAAAAAAAAAGGGTTAATATTAACTCTTTTTTCAAGCGTTTATAAAGTTTAATTAATAACTTGTTTCTCCCCCTGAGAATACTAATAGAGGTGCCAACTACCTCATCTCGCTGGATCCCTGACGGCGTCACAGTCACAGCTCTGGTAGCTCCACAGCACATGCCGCTACATGCGTTGAAGAAGTGTTCCAGAACATGGGGACTTTATAAAACGGTGTCTTATGACTGCTGTCTTACCCTGTTGTATATTACACAGGACCAGCGAAGTCCAGAAAAAGAAATTGTTTTCAATGATACTTTGGTATAGGGATGGATATATATACAGACTTTGATAGTATCAAAAAAAAATTAGTTAAATTAAATATCTACTTTACAATTACATATTGTAGGTATGCCAAAAGAGTATTTAATATGGTTATTATCATAGATACTAAGTCTTGCAGTATATATTCAGCACTGATGCCCACCTACATACATGTATATATGTACTGAACAAGAAAAAAGAATACATACACTTCTACGCTGCAATCCTTTCTATTCTAGGAACAGAGGATTATTATATATGCAGCTGAGAGCGTTTTCATGATAATATTGAAGTTTGTGCTTTTTTTTTTGGGAAAGAAATGCCAGGAAAGTCAGTCAGTCAGTCAGTCCTTGCTCCTATCTATTTTTTTTCAAACCAAAAACATTTAAACCATTTTCCAATTTCAACCTTTTTTCTTTTTTCTTTTTTTCTTTTTTTTTTTAAAAAAAAAAAGAGTATCGAACGCCCCTTTCAATGGTGGTGATCTCAACCAAGCAAATATCCAAGACAAAGAAAGAAGGAGATGGAAACTGATCAATCAGCAACCATTGTTTTTTTTTTCGACTCGTATGATTCATTAATTTTGTATTTTTATTTACACTCACATTCGCTTAGAGCAGCAAAGCAACAATAGTAAGAAAGGGGAAAAAAAAAAGAGCTTTATAGAAGACTTTTCTGATAGCAACCAAGCAAGCAAGAAAAACTTAATATAACTCTTGTTTATTTAATATAACATGATACAAAGGTATAGAGTTTTTTTCTTTCTCTTCTTTTCTTTAACAAATCTAGATAGTCTAATGAATCCTGATCTGATATGATAGATCATTATGATAATCCTGGTCCTGGCCGGTCTTAATCGGATCAGATCTGATCGCAGTTCTGGTCCTGGTACTGATCCTGGTCCATACCACTTATTATCCCTTGTCCCCTACCCTATCTTCCTGTCTGCCTGTCGCCCTACCTACGTAGGTCTGGGTGTATGTACTCCCTATCTTTCTTCTGTCCTAGGTATCTGCTATCTTCTAGATAGATATCCGCTGTATCTGCTATACCTACGACGACACCTTAGGAGCGTACTTAGCGGCCGCAGCGTCAAAGAACGCGCTCTTCTCCTCCAGGTCGGTGAGGAGGGCATGAGACGGCTGGACGGATTGGAGGCGGCTGCAAGAAAAACCAGTCAGTCAGCATCATACCACATTCCGGTCTCAAAAAGAGATACTCGGGATAACTTGACGACAGGACATACGAGATCAGCTCCCCCGTATCCTTATCCTTCCCGCTCAGCACCTTCAGGACAATCGTATTGGCGATCAGCTGCGCGTCGTCGGGGTGTTTCTCGATCGCCGCTGACAGCGCTGCCTCTGCCTCGGGAAGTCGCCCCAGGTGCAGTTCCGCAACGGCCTGGCCGACAATCGACAGCGGCGAGGACGTGTTGGGGTTCGAGGCGAGTTCTTCGTAGACGTAGAAGGCGGATTGGTATTTTTCGCCGCCCTGGAAGAAACACAGTAAGCCACAATTATTCCGGTTGAACAGGACTGTAAAGTTCCTAGGAAGAAAGGTTCGTGAGAACATACAACTCTCATTCCAACCCACGACTCAGCCAGGTTGAACAGCAGCGAGTCTTGGGCCCATCGCTTGGCGGCCGAGATTTCCTTCAGGGCCAGATCGACGCGGTTCGTCTGCAGGTAGATCTGCACGGTGAGGGCGACCCTATCATATCCAGTGTCAGAACAACATTTTCCATATAGGTATATGCCACACGTATGTGGAGAGTCATACGCCTCAAGGTTCCCCTGATGCTTCGCCAACAATGCCAGCGCCTCCTCCGTCTTCCCCTGCGCGTGCAGCACCGTCCCGCAGAGCACCTGGACGGTCGCATTGTCCGACGCCTTCTCTGCCAGTGTCTGCGCCGCCGTCAGGGCTGCCTCGCGCTCGCCCGCCGTGTGCTGCGCGAGGGCCTTGACGGCCGCCAGGTCGGGAGTGTCTTCTTCGCCCGCGACGTCGGCCAGGACCTCGTCCGTCTGGGCCAGGGCGATCTTGGCGCGCAGCTGCAGCACGCGGGCGGGGAGCGCGTTCTCCGGCGAGAAGGACGAGGTGTCGAAGTCGATCACATTGTGGTATTGGCCTTGGTGGAAGGCGTTGTGGATGTTGACGAGCTCTGCGGCAGTCAGTAGAGATGACGCGGTAGACAAGCGTCTGAATTGCAAATCCTCACCTCCCTCTGCGGAGAATGGATCCATCGCGGCAACGAGCCTGTCGCTGTCTGATGGAGGCGTGTTGTGATTATATTATTATCGGTTTGGTGCTGGTGCACAATGCAATCGGCCAGTTATCAAGATAGCCGCAGGCGGAAGGTTCGCCGAACGGGGCAGGTCTGCCGAGACGGCTGTCCCCAGTCACAACCAAATCAGACGGACAATCTTGTGTCCCTAATTCAACCTACATGTATAACTGTAATAATTAATCTACAGCCATATGGACAGGCAAGGTCCTTCATGGCAACTACAATCTATAGTTGGAAAAGTCAATACCGTACCGTACCGCTGTCTCTGTTCTCCTGGCATAGCATAGATCATTTCCCTTACTAAGGTACATGATGCTGGCCCAGTCAAGCCACAACTGGGTGAACTGCTTTCAAAGCAGCAATAAGACTGTCCCTCGCTGGATCATTACCATTAGATGCAAAGTGCAAGCATAACAAAAAAAGGAACCGAATCAGAGATAACCACCCGAACCTAGGCCTGCCCGATAATGCATGTTCGTTACTCTGCCACAACCCATACAACTTCCAAGGATTCCCACGGATTCCTTTTCCTTGCACTGCCATGTTCGGCGTGGATACCAACCAAATACATGGATACAATCTGACTGCAAACCCCGATCCGACAAACCCATAAAACACAAAATCATGCAAAACAGCAAGCTCGGAGATTTGGGTATCGTCGGCAAATGATCAACCACGGAGAAAGGAAACATGAGCAGAGAGCACTGAGAATGAAAACGAGAGATTACAAAGTAGTAGAGGACAAAAAGACCCAGACAAGAAGAACGACAACTCAGATAAACCAGTGGTCACCCCACAAATGCTGGATGATTTCAAAAACACATGACGCCTCGGACCGAACTCGAATCGTAAAGACCCTGACCTGCGAGTTCAGTTCGATATGCTGATGGATGCCGACAAAACCCCTTCGCAGTCACAAACGCCGTCCCTTTTTATTTGCACATTATTTTATTTAGTCGTAAATAGGATGATGAGCCGACGGAATTCCCTAAATCTCGGGATCTTGTGTTGTGTTCACTTTTTTTTGGAGGGACACCAAAGTGGCCCGATCTAGATAGAAGACACGTTCAAAGGAGGTATAGAAGAACTAGAAGTCCCAGAGATAGTCGGGGTCAACGCTGGAGAGATGTCTCTGCTTCGGACGGAATCGTCGTCGCAGCGCTCCTCCTTTCCCCGACCTTTCTCGCGCTCGCGATCTCGCTCCAGCGACAAGGCTCGTTTGAAGACGGTTTGGCCAATCTGCCGGAAGATTCCCATCCGCTCCGCCTTCAGCTCGTCCAAGTCCAGTCGTTGAACCGGCACCGGGTCCTCTTTGGTGATCTTGCAGAACAGCGTCGAGAAGAGGTATTGGTCGCCACTGCCGTCGTACAGTGGCAGATAGCGGTAGCCTTGCGATAGACTGGTGAGCTTCGCGGTGAAGGTGGCCAGCTGAATGCTATTGTTGCTGCCAGCACTCCGGCCATCCGGTGACGTCCACACCACCCAGCGAACAAATACAAGATCGGGATACTTCGTCTCCACCGACAGCTTGAATCGATCGTTGAAGATGGGGCTGTATCCGTTGCTCTGTTCGATCTTGGTCCGTCGCCGATGCGGGAGCCCAATCCCAGCCATGCCATTGCGAGCGGACACGTTCTGGCCGCCTTCGCCAAAGGCCACACACTGGCCTCGGTCATCGGCGGTGAACACTTCAATCTCGATGTAGGGATTGATGTTGTCGTCCGGCCCCATGCTGCGCGGTCGCGGGAGCTGCTGGGCGGAGATCACATCCACGGAGAACCGAACGAGCGTCCTCTCGGTGGTGTTGGGCTTCTTCTCTCCGAACGAGTCCAACGCCGAGCTCGGACGGCGCAAGCTCTCGGGCTTGAGCACATAGCCCGTGCGATCGGTCCCGGCAGCAAACATCGCCTGGTTGATCTGCATGCCAACATCGTAGGTCTGCCAGTTCAAGGCTACCATCTGCACGCCACTTCGCCAGAACGAGTTGGGATCGAAATTGGAGGACCGCAGACGGAAACCAGACGGGTACACCCGGGTGAGATATCGCTTGTTGTGGTTCTCCAGGAGCGCTTTATTCTCCGCGTCGCGACAGATACTCTCGAAGGAGCGCTCGGCGAACGAATAGACGTGATTAAATCGCTTGCTCTCCGGGGAATTGAAGCTCTGCCATTTATAACCACGAGTATACACCCCGAGATCGGACAGAGGCTTGGTGATCTTGCTCCGTTGGCGTCGTCTCTTTTCCCTTTTGGACGAGACCAGCGCACTGTCACTGTCCTCCGTTGCGCTGCTCATGCTTGTTGTTGTCGCCGAGCGCCTTCCCGGGGCCCAAAGCGATCCAGGACCGTCCGTCGCAGGACCGTCCGTGCCAGGACCAATCGTCGGCGGACTCGAGAGAGGTGGGCAGGAGGCGACGCTGGGGCTTTCCAATCCGGAACTTCGCACGAACGGAGAGCTGGAGCTACGCTTGCGTCCATGGAAGGACGTTGTTCGTTCGGGAAGGAGACCGCCACTACCCTCGGGCTCGTCGCACGTTTTGACTTTGACCAGAATCCGATTTTTCAGCTCTTCGGGTGAAGGAAGGATCGTGCAGTTGGTGAGCAGCGGCTCCAAGACGAGCTGCTCCCCGAGGATCTCCTTCATGATCTTGACCATGGCGAGCTGCTGCTCAGCATTACAATGCACCTCGAGGGATAAGATGAGCGGGAACTCGGACGTCAGAAACGCATAGCGCTTGATGACGGCGATGCAGTCGGCAAAGAGCACACTCGTCGTCATGGTGCGTCCATGGGAGACGATCGGACGGCCGTCTGCGCCGTCCCAGCAGTCGATCTCCACGCATCGACATCCCTGCTGCAAGGCGGTGATGTAGGCCTCGGTGCTCGAGGCGCCCGCTACCTGTCGTCCCAGGAGATAGGTGTTGTGGGAGCTGGAGATGAAGTACTCGTTCAAAGGCCGGTCGAACCGGGACTCGGGCGCCCGTGACGCATAGATTCCGTTGGCGTCGGACTGCAGAAAGGATGAAAAGGCGTCGAGACTCATCCGAGACACGTGACCGTCGAGGGGCTCCGGCTGGCTCTGCGCCCGCGACCGGGATCGACGCACCATGCGCTCGAAGATGGAAGTCCAGTACGCTCGATCGCGGTCCACGTCCTCTTTCTGGACGTCCCGAAGGAAGTCCAGGAATTCCTGCAGCGTGAGGCCTTCCTTAGGGTCGCTGGCGAGATCGCGGTAGATGGCCTGGAGATCCTTTCGATCCTTCAGACGGGTCAAAAAATCCTTGAATTCGGCGAAGTTCAACTTCCCCTTGCCGCCGACATCTGCCTTGGAGAACTGGGCCCGAAGCATGTTCTTGGAGCAATTGATATGGAGGCTTCGACAAACACTCTCGACCGCGGCCAGATCCAAGGACTCCGTTTCGCCCGGTTTGGGCCCATGAGGAAAGAGTCTCGACATCTCCCGTTGCCAGTGCGCCCTCAGAACCCCGTCACTCAGTCCGGGACCTGCCAGACCAGCCATGAGCCCGATTCTGTACCGCGAGATATGCTCGAGGGTTGCCGTCCACAGCTCCAGCGTGTAGTCGTCCGGGGTGATGAGATGCATGGTCTTGACGGGCCTCCCTTTGGAGCGATCCGGATCGGCGAAGATGATGGTGAACCATCGGCTCTCCGCCTCTTGGGAGACATGGTGCTCTTCACGGTAATTGCGGGCGTCCGGACCTACCCGGACTTCTTTGATGTCGTCAATGTAGAATCGCTTGGACGGGTTGGACAGGTCCCAGAAGACCTTGGCGGCATCCAAATCTAAGAAGAACCGGACCTGCTTGCTCTTCTTCTTGGTCACCTTGGTGAGCACCGTGCCGCGTTGAAGCGCCGAATCGACTTTGGGGGCGACTGCAGTGACGTCTCGGGGAAAGAAGGGCGTGGGATGCTCGCTGTTGATACTGGTGGCCTCGGAACCGCACCAACCACTCAGAGAGTCCAAGTCCTCGTCCTCCAGACTGGAATCCATGGCGCTCTCTCGGCAATTGAACGGGCCCGACTTGCTGTCGCTCCGGCGCCGCATGATGACGGGGCCGGAGCTGCGATCCCGCTTATCATGGTGGGATGTCGATTGTCGTCTCCGAGTCAGTTTGTTAGCGGCACCACGGGAAATCCTTCGTATCAAACCTGAGCCCTTGCTGTTGTTGTTGTTGGCGACTGCGGCATCACCGGGGGGGTTGGAGGAAGCGGGGGCGTTACCAGGGACTGCCATTGTGTCGGTGGATTCGTCTAGTTCGAGAGGAGCGGGCGAAGCGAGGGTATAAGGGAGATATCGACCTCGAGAGCTGTCTGCCGCCGCCAGGAAAGGGGTGCCGGCCGGGCTGGACGCATTGGAGGCAGCACTGCGAGGCGCAAAGATAGGACTGGATGTTGCGGTCGAAGCAGAAGCAGAGGCAGTGACCGAAGCAGACGGGACAGAGGATGAAGATGGCGATGCAGCGGATGCAGATGGATTGGCGCCAATGGACGCTGACGTGATGACATGATGCAATTTGGGGAGTCGAGCCAGCGAGGAGGCCGACAGCTTGGAGCTGGCATTCGCATCGCCATTTAAGGCCGAAGGTGAAGAAGCAGCGGAGGCCATTGCAGACAGGTACGTCACCCCAGCTGAGTCTGCGTGAGAG
>NW_027192391.1:98996-112163 GCF_041956645.1 Rasamsonia byssochlamydoides | reverse complement strand
GGGGGGGGGGGGGGGGGGGGGGGGCTGCTGTGAGCAGTATGTGCGGGATCTGTCAGAGCAGGCAAAGTGTAATGCGGGAAGCCACGTCTGTCGATTAAATGGGGTTAGCGATTAGATATCTGCATCTTGGCCTGCCTGCAGTGCAATGCGGAGTAGCCCTTCCCGAGAGCGCTCCCGGAGCGAAAAGGGAAAAGAAAAAAAAGTGAATTGAAGGAGAGCTTTAGGTAAGGCTTGGCCCGTGTGGATCTGTCTGTCAGCTGGGGATGCTGCAGCCCCGATTTACGTTTGTCGATCTGTGCTGGTATTTTTTTTCTTTCTCTCTCACTCTCACCACGTCTCTCGAGTCACGGAGGCCGCGGCTTCTTTTTTCGGGCAGAAGCCCGATCTCCAGGATCTCGAAATGCCCGCTGCTTGCTCGTAATTCCTCCTTGTCCTCGGTTGTCCCCAGGTTTTCGCGTTTCCTATCGTATCTATGTTTTGACTTCCCTGGTCGTCGATCAGCCGGGACGGACCAACAAGCTACCTTCTGCAGGCAACGGAGGGGAGCGCAAGGTGCTGGGGGGACCAATTGAGGCCGGGTTGTCAAAGGAGGGGCAGTGCGCTCTTTGGCTAAGAACTTATGCACGTAACGAGGCCAACGTGCGACGCATGGATCTAGTGAAAGGACCGCCCCGAGCGTAGTCCGCCCACCGGAGCAATTAGGCCCAGGATCGCGCTCGATTAGCTAGCTAGTAGTGATAGTCGTAATGAGCTCGCCGTTCCGGTCCGCCTCGCATCCGCACGCGTGGTCAAGGGCGGCGCGAAAACGGGCAAGCGCGATTATAGTCGGCAGCAACGACAATCGGCAGGAGAATTGAGTCTTGCCAACACAACACCGACTATGCAAGTGAGCCAAAGGGGAAGGACTGAGCAAATCGTCGCAGCGATCGGTCCCCCTGGTCCCTTTTTTTGTTTTGGTGGAGAGCCAGGATGTTGGGGAGGGGCTGAGGGCAGTCGTTCGGGTTGAGCACGATCGTTACGTGGGGTGGTGGTAATAATGTCTGGCGGTTGAGGGACCTGCAGATAGTATGACGCCGGAGAAGGAAGGCGGACAAGACAACCTTGCCTGTAAGGAAAAAAGCAAAAAAAAGCGACACGCCCCAAAGGCAGCAAGCAATCATGCGACAATCGACCGACACATCAAGGAGAGGCAAGCGTATCCTGTCTCAAACAAAGATACGAAATGGAATTGTCGTGGTGAGATCAAGAATCAAAAGGCTTTGTGGCGAAGAAGCAGATGGAAAAGAGTAGGGAAAAAAAAAACGGCAAGTGCGGAGCCTTTTTGTTCCTCTTCTGGGGGGGAAGGAAGGGTGGGCGTTGGCAGAACTTAGAACCGCAGAAACTTGGAAGGTTCTTCGAATGGAAAGTTCCAAGAAGGAAGGGTCAGTCGAATATCGCCGATGACTTGGGTCAACAACTCAACAGTGACTGACTGACTTGACTGCCCTGGCTTCCTGACTGACTGACTGTTGGCGTAATAACGTAAGAACGGGGATCGCTGGATCAGGATGATAGGATGATTGGCGAGTGGACCGCCTGCACTTTTCGCAGCCAGCTAGCCGCTAACTGGCTAGCCTGAGGCTGGCGTACCCGACGCAACGGTCCAACGGTGTCAATACGCCAAGACAGTACCGTACCGTACGGCGTCTGTGACGTACAATACGGAGGCTGCTGTTGGTACGTAGGATCACCGCACCAGCTGCACGGTTACGTTGTGGAAGAGTTGGCTGCGGAGTCAGCTGTGCAAGGAGAGGAGTCACCAGGTAGAACAGAGGAGATGGATGATCGTGAGCAGGGAATGGAGAGGAGGACAGTAATAAGAATATGAGACGAAAATTAAATTAAATTAAATCCCGACACAGAAATGAGAAGGAAGGATGGCAAGATGATTAAAGGACGGCGACAGTCAGTTTACAAGTCAGTGGGCGCAAGGGCGGGAATTTAATGAATTAATAAGGATAAGGCAAGGCAACTCAATCAAAAAAAACCCCCCGGTTAGGCTCTTGCTCTAGCGGAAAGAAGCGATCTTAGCAAATGGAGGAATGACATTTTAGAAGTGGAGTGGATTCTTGGGGAAATCCGTCCATTATTTGCCCCCCTCTTTTCTTTTCCCCCTGTTAGGCTTCCAGGAAGTGGGTTGGGAGCAAAGTTGGGGGACTACGATGGGAACAAGAGAAACGGTTGGCCAACCCAACGAGGTCAGGAGTATTACTGGGCAAAGCAAGCAAATGATAAACGAACGGCGGTGGAACAAAGGGAATTCATTATTATTGACTGGCGCTGGCACTGGCACATGGCAACAACAATGCTGCTGCCCAAGATGACGGACGATGGAAGGAAGCTCAAGTCGAGTTGCGTCGACGTGACCGCTTTGCCCGATTTTTTTTTCCTTGCACGAGTCGATCATTATTATATTAATTAATTTAATTAATGATTAACGATCTGTTACGTTGTAGAACAGAGAGATAGGTAGTGATTCACCCCCCTTTCCCCGGTTGAATTTTAAATCTCGAAGCTTGGCGCTCGGGCTTCTCAGATGGGGAAAAAAAAAAGAAAAGAGCATCCCGGGCACGGTCAGTCATGCAGATCCCGTCGCTGTGGCTATTGGTCGATCTCGGTCTGGGGAATGTTCAGTTACTAGTAGGGGAGTCAATCTCGCTTGCCCGTCAGGACGGAGTTGGTGGCTGTCAAGAGTCAATGGACGGAGTGTTTCATCTTGAACATCCTCATCTCCTGCCGCAGTGATCCATATCCCTGTTGTTTCGAACTACAACTCTGTTGTGTGGGGAAACAATGGGGAAAGAAATTAACTTAAATTAAATTGAAAATTTATTAATTACTAGATAGATGACTTTTTTAAGTCATTTTCCTTTCTCTTGACGTCAGATTGGCTGATCACCTGATACAGTTTCAGATCCTCATTTGTTCGTAATCAACTTACAAATGTTTACAAGTACTTTCCGTGTCTGGTAGTCGACCCGCAACTCATTTGAATTCAACCCAAGAGAATGATCTAATAAATGCCTTAGGAGGTAGCGAAATTCGCATCTTGCGGAGGAACCGGTAATAGTAGTTCAGAACCAGTCAACCACACGCAGAGAAAAAAAAACAAAAGGAACGAACAACAAACAACCACGTATGAAACGCGTCAGAACAAGTCAGAACCAAGGTTCGAATAATAAATTTTTGTTTGCCCTGATCAACCAGATCTCCTTACCAGAATTGGAAGGACGGCAAAGGGGCGATCGGCGCAGGATTCCATGATTTCATCCCATCACGGGAGGAAAGCAAACCAAGCACGTCAATCGGATCTGCTCGGAGAATTATTGCATTTCCCCATTGTTATTATTTGCCGTGGTCTGCAGAGACAGGCTTTTTTGGGACTTGCCTGCCAACACAGCCGCTGCTGAGGAAAGCTGGGTCGACCCTTCGGTCCTATAGATCCGGAGAGTGCCGAACAACCCTAGCAACCAATGGTGGGGAGAGAAAGGATGGAGGGGGATGGGAGGCTCTGAGGTGAAAGGGAAAGTTTTCCTGCTTATCCCCAGATCCCAGTCACTTTCTTTGCGTGATACGTGGATGAGCAGAGTCTGTTGCAAGACTAAAACACGGAGGCATCATAATTGAATCACTCTGCTTTTATGAATTCAGAATGAGGCGTTCAAATCCGTTTTCGGTATTCCATACTTGATATTATTAATAGAACAAACAAACGGCTATGGAGTTCCATGCACAGTCGCATCCCCCAGGTTCGACTAGATCTGCCTAAGCCTGCCGCAGGGATTGCGGGTGACTCGCAGATTGAGTCGGACTGTTAGCTGGACACGGCAGGTTTCGAGAAAAGTCAGACAGCCAAGGCTGCGTGAGTGCCCTAGCTATCAACGCTAGACGAACAGGGATTACGGCGTTGAACTTGAACAATGGAATCCTGAGACGGTACTCCGTAGACCTGGTGGAGCGGTTCACGTCCCAGCTCCGCAGGGCTGGGCTGGCTGAAACGAGTTTCGTTCCGATGTTATGACTGCGATCGAAGAGTTGCAATCGAGGAGTTGCAATTAACGAGTGATTGAAAGCAATTTCCGACAAGGCAAAATCATGATCACCTTCCTTCCTTTTGGGTCGCATGGTCGTTGACCCAGGCATGGCACGCTGTTAGCTGTCAAGTCACACCTGTGGAACATTCAACGTGCGGCGACGTCGTATGATACCATAGAATACTCCGTGTACCACCAACAATCCAGGGCAATAATGGATAGCAATGGTGGAATGATCCAAGTACGAGAGGCTAGCTGCCTACGATTTCAGGCGACGCCACTCATTTTCCCAATAATTAGGGGACCAACCATTTTCATCAAGGCTATCTGTTGAGTCACGCTCTCGGACAGCGAAATCATCTCGATGTGGAAGGAAGAAAATGGCGGTCAGTCGGTCGGGCCCTCTCGATGGTCAACGGCGAACAGTGCCGGTCACGGGGTCGAATCTTACTTTTCCAGTCAGTCTTAGAAGAAATTGATACTAGGAAATGTAATGTAGAAACAAATTGGTTGGAAATCGACTGGTTGGTCAGCCGCAGCATGCGACGCGATCGGGCATGGGTGCTGCACCCAGAGCCGCGGAGTCCCGAGGCAGCCCCTCCTCGATCACCGCCCCCGCATTGTTGGTTGGCATCTCTACCCTTAGATCACAATAATCAGGCCATGTGTGTCTTCATCTCGTCTGGCGCCAAGGCATGCGTATCAACACGACCTAATGATCTCTTCGATTGGACGCCTTGCGGTTGGCCGGTTTCGGACTTGGCTGTGGTGCGTGTGACAAGAGGACGACCAACGATGACGATCGAAACAGATAAGATTGTGTATTGTAGCCAGTGACGGTTTCCTGGACGATGTACTCCGTACTCGGTCAATAAACTGGCAAATCGAAGCGGTCAAGCATTGTCCAATGTCTATCATGGGGCTGTCCACGCATCTCGAGGTACGTAGTTCTGATGCACCAAGGCACCCACGCGCGGCTGAAGTGCATGCAGTTCCTGTGGTAACCTTGGTAATCATCGTGACAATCAACACCAGCTGTTGCAGCTCTTTCAGCCCCATTGCGCCTGCTGTTGACCGTACTGTACTGCTTTTCATGCCCGTCGATAAGCGCTTGTTTATCAGTCCACTTCGCCCACTTTGTCCACTTCACTAAGGCATGACCAGCGCACTGGCGCTGAACATCATGCCAATCTGCTGCCCATCAGGTCCATCCCTCCGATGCACCCTACTGGCGAGGATCTTAATGTCCGTCTGTAACGAGTGACATGGCCCTATTGGCGGTGGCTCTTCCCCTGACCGTTGACGGGATGATTGGCTGGCCCACAGGCAGCGCGGTGACGGCGCTTGCGTTGACGACCAGCAGTAGCGTCCCCGCGCGAAATGACAACGACCCTTGTGCCCTCGACACGATCTCATCTCAGATTTGGCGATATGCTGGAGGCAGCTGACGAGGCAATCGTGTTCGTAATCATGGCCTCATTTGTGCGACGCGATCCACTTCAGGTACCCGAGGAGATCCCTACCAGCACGCCTTCCCCTTACACACTGCTGATGTGACTGTGCAGGATGACATCATGACTGGCAACTGCCACTGCCGCTGCCCATGGCTGGCGGGCCGTCCGGTCATGACGGGTAATAATACCACCGTATCCATTTGCATCCTCGTCTGTCAACCCTCGCCCAGGCTCTGCTTCTTGACCTGCAGTTCGGTTGAACTCCGACCAGCAGTGGGGTTTTTTCCGCGGACACCATCTTAGTTTCCTCCCGATGTAACTGAGCACGGTTGATCAGACAGGGAATCCTCGTCCTCGTACAGATACGACGATCGGGACGGCCGAGCGCTGTACCAACCGGATGGAAACGTTGCGCCTCTGGCCGGGGGGCTGTCAGCGACCTGACGTCGGTCGAGAATGAAATGTCCTAAATAGACAATTTATAGCTAATTTATCCCCGCGGAAGCCACGAGCGCAGTCGGCCATTGGACTGCGGGGGTGACTGACTACCTGCCAAAGCAGGTAGCACGTGCCGGCACCACCCCTCCTTTGCGTGCCTGCATTGCATCACCCTCAGCGGGCAAAATAAATCTTCCTCAAATAGCAACCTGCATGTCAGAGGATGATTGTCGACCTGCAGGGTTTGCCGCCTGCAGCGCAGAGAAAAGATACGACTCTGTGCGACGGTAACTATCACTGTGCTACTGCCAGCAACCTCGGTAGGTAGATGCTATACATCATACCGTCTACCCCTCAACACGAGAACAAGACCTCGGAAGACCCGACTGGAAAATCCGCCGCTGGGCCCTTTCTATCTACCTACCTAGGAAATTAATGTATTGGTTAACTGAACCGGTTGCTAGCTGCATAGATAGATTATTTCCGTACGACTCCGCGGAATTCGGGCGATGTTGATGTAGGGTCATTGTACTGTACAGTACATACAGATATTAATATGTGTCAGTATTATTGACTATTGACACTGGCCATTATTTTCTCAACCCACCCCGTCCCTGTCAGCACAGACAATAGAAAATACTAATATAGTACAGTATACTCATCATTTTTTTTCCCTAAAAGGCACATTTCCCCGCCGGAAAAGAAAAAAAAAAGAAAACACACGTTTCGGCGGGTAAACTATTATCAACTGAGCATCACCAGGGTGAGGAGGCTGCACATCAGAACTCCAGCTCCACCCCGATCTTAGTACGGAGAATTATTATGCTTATTGTTGTTAGGGCTATATTGCTTGCTACTATTAATTGCAGCCTGTCTGCTGGCATCGCATCACATCACATCTATCGTCGATCATGCCATTGAAATAATTAATGAGCACATTAATACACTAATTACACTCAGCAAGACTGACCTCGCAAAGAACTCATCTATACCCCTACCTACCTGCCTGCCTGCCCGCCTAGGTATTTATGTACTGTATGCGCTATACTTACGTGTAGTTACCTAGTTACCGAGTTAGTTGGTTACTTACTTAGCTCTTTAGTTGGCTAGTTTGGTAGGTAGTTAACGCTAACTATCTGTTGCTAAGAAGAATACCTATGTAGCTTCTAGCTTAACTAAAATCTAATTCTGGTACATAGACAGATGGGTATGCAACTAATGGATGGTTTCCCCCTTCGATGATGCTGCCGCTGCTGCTGCTGTACCCGAACTTGATATGGTTAGAGAAAAAAAAAAGAAATAGAAACCTTCAAGATTTTCGTCCTTCCTAGCTGCAAGCAGCTTGCATTTATTTATTTCTATTTCTATTTTCATTTCCCTTGTTTTCCCCTTTCTCCGGCGATGTTCTATCACATCACCATCACCATCATGTGTAGTACTATACCTCCGTAGCCCTACATAGGTACTGTACTACCTTAGGAACACCAGTACTTACTTGCTTTACTTCCTTATTTCCTTCCTTCCTTACTTACAGCCTGTCTTTCAATCGATTGCAACCAATTCCAATTCCAATTTAGTTGTCAAATATCAATGTCAATTCGAAGACAAGGACATTATTAATTTGTCCAACGTTGCCATACAGTAAGTACTCCACAGCTCAAATGAGGGGATTGACGGTGCTAGAAATTAGAATTAGAAGATCTTTGTTTTCGATGGAGAGTTTTTTTTTGCTTCCAATTCAAAAGGGTGGGTTGCCTACAACCAGTCCTGCGTATGTAGGTCCATTAGGTACATACCTCCGAAATAACAGTTCAGCGGGCGTGGTGGTGCTGTTTGTCTGTCTGTTTGTGTACCTGCTTTCAGGAATTTAGTACTAACTACCTACCTAAATTAGGTATTTATGTACTGAACATACATATATGCCTAGATGAGTACCTGATGTACATACGTACAGTACAGTACCTAAGTCTAAGATAGATCTATGATCTATGCCTACCTACCTAACTAGGTGTCAGGCAGAAATACGGCACTCAGCTGAAATGAATGTCATGGCGCTCTTTTTTTTTAGCTGAGGGAAAATTCTCTGACACTAGGTATGGAGGTATATGTACACTGGGATATCGATCCTCTCGCATTATGATCCACTCATTATTCCCACTTTGATCTTCGACTTTACTTGTCCTGTTTATATTCTCTCTCTCTCTCCCATCTCCAGGCCTGCCTACCTGGCTGCCTACCTGGAAGTCAAACAGCAAGCCAAGATTGCCTTGTCTGTGTACTCCGTACATCTACCAGAAGAAGTGAGTGGAGAGAGTTGACTTACGTCATAGTGAATGTACTGTAGTAGGGTAGGACAAAATCACCTATGATCTATTAAGTAATCCTCGGTATACTTACTTGACAGTAGTTTACCTATCTCTTAATTTTGCTTCTAGCTTTATTTTTTTCCTGGTCATTGACGTACGAACCCCTACTTACCTACCGACGTTCCTACCTAGGTACTGTACGTACAAGGTACGTATGTATGTACCTATGTTCGGTACATACCTAGGTACAGTACCTGCCTAGAGAGTCTCGACCGGTCTAGACTCCGTAGCTCCGTGGATGGAATGGGATCGTTGGGATGGGATGGGGCTGACCAGTCGTCAGGTGACTTGTTTCTTTTTTCTGGCTCCATATCAGATAAATTTTCCTCTGTATGAAGTACCAGACCTAATAACAATAGTCTTCTCTACTACTGTATGCATGTACAGCACTATGTATGGTGTATGGATAACGGGTGGGGAAAAGGCGGAGTGAGGGGAATGAAGGAAAAAAAAAAGGAGGAGAAAAGAATAGAATAGAACGGAAAGGAAGTTGGTTTGGTTTCGCATTGAAGAAGCAGAAATAGGAGGAAAGGGGGAAAGAAAAAAAGTTCTTATGATGTTTTTTTTTTCCGGGGAAATTCTCCGATGGTTCGTTATGTACTCAGAGTAGGGAGTATGGAGTACTCCGTCGAAGTACAGATACTCCTGTAGTACCCCGTACCTAGATCAGTTGTTATTTACCCAGTACCCACAGAGCTTCAGCCCAGTCCTCAACTTAACCACGTCCGGAGTCAGGTGACAGGAAAAAAATCTAAAAAAGGAAAAAACAAAATACAATCAAGATAATAGCAAAGGGAAGTGGAGAGTGGAAGTGGGTCAAGTACAATAGTACTCTGTAGTACAGAGGTAGCACGGACTCAACACGAGCATAAGCTCAACTTGGATAGTAGGTAGGTATGGAGTACTCCGTACTCTGTACCTAGAACAGCAAAGAAATGCTGCCAATCAGGTATGTACATACATACCTACTTGTATGTATGTATGTACTACACATACCTACTACTACCATATCGCTATCAAAAAGTGCACAACCGACGCAAAGGGAAAGAAAATGCAGTAACCTTATAGGCGCAATCGTGGATTCAAAGCAAAAGGGCGTCTCGATCGTGCCTCTTGACTAGCCAGATTAAAGTAGATAGTAGAACCGAGCTGACAGCAGCGACTTTGATGATAAGAATTGGTCAGGCAAGTCAGAGATATTTTTGCAAGGGAACGCTAGCAAGGAGAGCAACCTCTGCCACATTGTCAATATCTCAATATCATCATGTCTTGCATGAGCTTGATCCTTTGGACTCCTAGAATGAGATATCTCTTTCCTAACATTGATACAGGAAATGGATGGTTAAGGGCTTCAAGGAAGAGAAAAGAGAGAGAAAAAAGTGCTGATCATGCCTCATATGTTCTCAAAGTTATGTGTATTTATGAGCATACTACTTGTACATGCCCACAACGTTATAAGTGAATAATTGTATACATTCATTATTCTATTTGAAAGCATGGCTTCCATAGAGAATGCAAGTCTATATATGGGTTGGTGTCGATTGACTCGCTTGTGGATTTACGTGATTAGCTAGATTGACAGCTTCAAGCTCGCTTGAAAGGACAAAAAATGTCGATGTGCTAGAGCACCAATAAATTGAAAGCTTTCTGCAGCACAGGAACTTGCTCCATATCAATACATTGACAGACTCGACAAGCTTGACACTCCTGTCATCGGCAGATGGGTCAAACGCTTCCTATCTCGACATCCTGAATATATACCTAGGCGCCGCAAGCGAAGAGCCCGAAGTCACTCAGTGATGGTTTGAAGACTATGAAGGACGGTTTTGACCCCGAAGACATTTATAACTTCAATAAGACTGGCGTTTAAATTGGCTTCAGGAGACCAATAGGATGGATTGTCACACGCGAAATTAGAAAAACAGACTCATGTCGGGAGTAATATAAATCGTGAATACACTACTATTATCAAGGGTCATTAGTGCTGTAGGTACCATGATTCCTCTATTTATTATACTAGCCGCAAAATGCATATTAAAAGACTGGTTTGATAATGCCCACACAGGAAGCCATATTGCGGCGTCTGAGACAGGCTATATTAATGATGAACCTGCCTATCACTGGATCCAACTCTTTCGCCGGTCAACTATGAAATCGATAAAAGGCGTATATCATCTTCTGATAAGTGACGGATTCGGTTCACATACGACGTATGAATTCATGATTCCGCGAGGAGCACCGAATCATTATCTCCTTTCTTATTCCTCATACCAGTCATCTGCTCTGGCCCGTTTATAGTAAAACCTGGCTATAGCGAGTCATCGTAAAACAAATCCCGCAATATAACCAGCCGGCCAACGGTGTCCAATTTGAATAATAGTCGTTATTCTACACATATAGGAAGATTCCTTCAAGTACCATTCTGACCCCTTACTTTCTTTATGGACCGCTCATTATATCACAATCTTTAGCAAATCCTTAAAAGATGCCTCCTCCTCCTCGGACCGCAATCTCAAAAAGCTCAGAAGAGTGCTCTTCGCAAACAACGCTGATTCAGGCATAATTTGGACGGATAAGGGCCTCCAGGAAGTGGTTTGAAGACGCATACAATTGTCCCATTGCCTCCTCAGTGTCCGAGACTCGATCGTCTTGATATTACTTCCTCGACCATCTTCCTCCAGATCGACAGCGTCAACACTGCGAACACTGGCCAGAGTTCGAGGAAGCATTATTTGAGTGTATTTGACGTGCCGAGAGACAAATGGCCATATCCGGGAGATATTATAAGGGAAAAGGGTCAGTTCTTTGGAAGAATCTTCCAGCATTATTCATGTGGAAAGCATGTTGGAAACGGCGTGAATACGTTAATAATCGAGATCCAGTAAAAAAAAAAATCAATGACCGTCTCCAAAGCAGTTCGATGGGGAATTCAATGTTTTAAGAGAGGTCTGTCTGAGACCATGGGAGAGCCAAAAGAGATCAGATCCGTGATTCGTCTGAGACATTTCTACTGAACTTGAGAAGATCACCCATTCAGGACCTAACCTAACGGATATCAGTCAATTCTCTCCATTCCTGCGGACGAAATCATCGAAGAGGACTTGAATGAAATGAACACCCAAATTCTCAGCCAATTCAGACCAGATGTTGAGAGGGATCGGACAAAGAAAATTGGCGATTGCTGATATCAACTTTGGAGGCGTTAGTATATGAAGGACAGTTAATTTAATGGTAATTGAGACTAGGGCGGCAAGGTAGGTTCTTTATTGAGAAAATAGGAAGAAGTTGTTTATATATAAATTCGACGGTGTTATTAACGATTGACAGTCGAGTTGAATCTCTCTTGTTGTATTTTCTTTTCTTGTTTTCTGTATCCACAGCTAGACAATAGAGATGCGTTTCAAGGTCACTCAATGCAACAATGCAATGATCAGCACTTCCACAAGAAAAGCACCAACAATCTTACTCAGGACAGTACATATCCATGCTGAACTTTGTTTTAATCATCTCCCTTTTCAACCTTGGAAAGAATATGCTGACGAAGGAGCTGAGAGTAAGAATGCATCCATACTCGATTCACAGAAAGCTGATGCATTTCATACCGCTCCAGCCCCAGCACAGTGGCAGCAGCGTACGACATCATCAATATCTCTGTAACTTCTCCCTGAACAGAGAAATCTCGCTCCTGGTCCCTGACTTGCTTGACTTCGCCTATATACCGGGAATGAACCCGGTAGGGAATCTCAGTATTCAGCATCTTCTCATATCTTGCTTTTTGTCTCCTTTCTGTAGGAAGACCTTGACATTCCTTTTGAAGGCATCAGATAGACGTACAGCAACATCATAAATCCCTACTGTAAAGATGTGAGTGTAAATAAGAGTAAAAAAATAGGTAAAGAGTACGGAGAAGATGGCAGTGAAGGTAGACAAGTGCAAGAAATAGTGTGAGATCAAAGGAAGAGTGACTCCCAAGTTTCAGGAAAAACGAGGATCAATAAATAGCTGAGAAGCCCATCGCTATCATGTAGTGTTCCTCGTCCTACGGCCTTTTCTCCTGCACTTCAGGGTGGGAAACTGGAGCCAAAATGGGCGTTTTGGAAGCCACCTCGTCTAGGGTTGACAATATCAACATGGAAGAGTGTCTGACGTTGGAGGAGAACGAGGGCGCAGCAGCAGTGTTACATCTTTGTTAGAAATCAACCTCTATAGGTAAATGTTTAAGCAAAAGTCTATCTGCAAGCAGCTTCATTACTCTCGCCTCATCCTCTTGGTAAGTCTATCTTTCAAAATTATTACCTTACCTTACAAGCTTATATATATACTCTCTATCTACTAGATACTTACCTAGGTAGTATCCCTAATCCTAAATAGTGGGTTAAATTAAGGACAAGGTATCGGATAAGTAAGCAATTCTCTTATACTCCGTAGTTAGACTAGGTATAATTAAAGGACTCAGCTAATCTAGACTTACACCTAGACTACTAGATTAACTATAAGAACAATATAAGATACAGTGAATTCGTATTCCTATAACGATAGAATAGAAAATGTAGGAGATATAGAAGCAAGCAGCAGCAGCAGCAGAAAATAAGAGCAAAAAATAGTATATATGTATATCCAGGGTAATTACTTTGGTTCTATTGTAGTTTATTAACTAGTTATTTACTAGCCACCATCCTATGCAGAGCAGAGTTTTATGGTAAATAAATTTCAGCTAGGTAGCTAAATGCCAGCTCTTTATTCCGCATTCTTTCTTTCTTTCTTTTTTTTTTCCCCTGCTAGGATCATGTCAGATTCTGGGAGTTGGATCTCACGTATAAGGCAATTAGCAAACAG